>NC_060191.1:44916192-44993692 GCF_021184085.1 Oncorhynchus gorbuscha | reverse complement strand
TGTGTGTGTGTGTGTGTGTGTGTGTGTGTGTGTGTGTGTGTGTGTGTGTGTGTGTGTGTGTGTGTGTGTGTGTGTGTGTGTGTGTGTGTGTGTGTCAGAGTTGGGGTCAATTCAGGAAGTACACAGAACTTCCAATTCCAGAATTTGTCAATGCTTTTTAATGAGGAAAATATGGAATTGGAATGTGGTTGACTTTCTGAATTGACTGGAATTGAACCTCACACACAAAGGAGAGCTTCCCCTAACTTTTTCCTTTGGCTTGGGAAAGCTGAAGAAAATGATTCCCCTCTCAAACACTGATCAATCTCTCTCTCCCAGGTGCTGACTGACCTCCTTTAACCACTAAGTCACGGTGAAGGTTGGAATGTAGGGAGGGATAATAGTTCAATGAAAAGAAAATGAATGTAGCTTCCGGACCATGGAGATATTTGTCAGGTAAAAAAAAACATAAAACACGAGCTGACTTTCATTCTTCAATTTGTTACATTTTCAGTCTCATCTCTCCACAGCAGAGGAGGTTGGTGGCACCTTAATTGGGGAGGACAGGCATGTGGTGATGGATGCAGTGGAAAGGTATCAACAACATCACATGGTTTCCATGTGGTTCATGCCATTCCATTCGTGCCGCTCCAGCCATTATTATAAGCCATCCTCCCCTCACCAGCCTCCACTGCTCCACAGCGTAGTGTAATGATCTCGTCTGACTGAGACACTATGGACCTGTGATTCACAGCTCTGTCATAGCAGCCTAGACTGCCTTTAAGCCACTCAGAGTCCCAGGACAGTGAGCAGGATGTCTAGTAAAACATCATGTAGTGTCATAGTGTGACGCTGGAGGAAAAGCAGCAGCTCGGAAACTCCAACAGGTGAAGTTAAACCTAAAAACTGTCACTCTGGTTAAATCAAAACATACTGCACACGCAGACCTCCACATGGAGGGGACATACAGTCATACATACTCACTCACACACACACAGACCTCCACATGGAGGGGACATACAGTCATACTGTCATGTTTGTCATTTATTATCATGTCTTGTCCCTGTGCTCCCCATTCTATTCGTTTCCCTCTGCTGGTCTTATTAGGTTCTTTCCCTCTTTCTATCCCTCTCTCTCCCCCTCCCTCTCTCACTCTCTCGCTCTCTCTTCTCTCTATCGTTCCGTTCCTGCTCCCAGCTGTTCCTATTCCCCTAATCATCATTTAGTCTTCCCACACCTGTTCCCGATCCTTTCCCCTGATTAGAGTCCCTATTTCTTCCTTTGTGTTCCGTTCCTGTCCTGTCGGTTCCTTGTTTAGAATTCACCGTGCTGTGATTGTGTATCGCCCTGTCCTGTCGTGTTTTTGCCTTCATCAGATGCTGCGTGTGAGCAGGTGTCTCTGTCAGCTACGGCCTGCGCCTACCCGAAGCGACCTGCAGTCTGTGGCCGCTTCTCCTGTTATTCCCCTCTACAGACTAGAGGATTTCTGTTATTCCCTGTTTGGACATTTCCTGTTAAGGATTCAGGATTTGTCGTTTTCTGTTTGGACTTGAATAAACTCTGTTTCTGTTAAGTCGCTTTTGGGTCCTCTTTCACCTGCATGACAGAAGGAACCGACCAAGGAATGGACCCAGCGACTTCAGACGCTCGTTACACTGCCGTCGAGATCCAAGGAGCCATGCTCGGCAGACACGAGCAGGAATTGTCTGCTGCTCGCCATGCCGTGGAGAACCTGGCCGCTCAGGTTTCCGACCTCTCTGGACAGTTCCAGAGTCTACGTCTCGTGCCACCTGTTACTTCCTGGCCTGCCGAGCCTCCAGAACCTAGGGTTAATAACCCACCTTGCTACTCCGGGCAGCCCACTGAGTGCCGCTCCTTTCTCACGCAGTGTGAGATTGTGTTCTCTCTCCAACCTAACACATACTCTAGAGAGAGAGCTCGGGTTGCTTACGTCATTTCACTCCTTACTGGCCGGGCTCGAGAATGGGGCACAGCTATCTGGGAGGCAAGGGCTGATTGCTCTAACAAGTTCCAGAACTTTAAAGAGGAGATGATTCGGGTTTTTGACCGTTCAGTTTTTGGTAGGGAGGCTTCTAGGGCCCTGGCTTCCTTATGCCAAGGTGAACGGTCCATAACGGATTATTCGATTGAGTTTCGCACTCTTGCTGCCTCTAGTGAGTGGAACGAGCCGGCACTGCTCGCTCGTTTTCTGGAGGGACTCCACGCAGTGCTAAAGGATGAGATTCTCTCCCGGGAGGTTCCTTCAGATGTGGACTCTTTGATTGCTCTCGCCATCCGCATAGAACGACGGGTAGATCTTCGTCACCGGGCTCGTGGAAGAGAGCTCGCATCAACGGTGTTTCCCTGCTCCGCATCGCAACCATCTCCCTCCTCTGGCTTTGAGACTGAGCCCATGCAGCTGGGAGGGATTCGCATCTCGACTAAGGAGAGGGAACGGAGGATCACCAACCGCCTGTGCCTCTATTGCGGAGTTGCTGGACATTTTGTTAATTCATGTCCAGTAAAAGCCAGAGCTCATCTGTAAGCGGAGGGCTACAGGTGAGCGCAACTACTCAAGTCTCTCCATCAAAATCCTGTACTATTTTTGTCGGTCCATCTACGCTGGACCGGTTCGGGTGCTACATGTAGTGCCTTGATAGACTCTGGGGCTGAGGGTTGTTTCATGGACGAAGCATGGGTTCGGAAACATGACATTCCTTTCAGAGAGTTAGAGAAGCCTACGCCCATGTTCGCCTTAGATGGTAGTCATCTTCCCAGTATCAGATTTGAGACACTACCTTTAACCCTCACAGTATCTGGTAACCACAGTGAGACTATTTCTTTTTGATTTTCCGTTCACCGTTTACACCTGTTGTTTTGGGTCATCCCTGGCTAGTATGTCATAATCCTTCTATTAATTGGTCTAGTAATTCTATCCTATCCTGGAACGTTTCTTGTCATGTGAAGTGTTTAATGTCTGCCATCCCTCCCGTTTCTTCTGTCCCTACTTCTCAGGAGGAACCTGGCGATTTGACAGGAGTGCCGGAGGAATATCATGATCTGCGCACGGTCTTCAGTCGGTCCCGAGCCAACTCCCTTCCTCCTCACCGGTCGTATGATTGTAGTATTGATCTCCTTCCGGGGACCACTCCTCCTCGAGGTAGACTATACTCTCTGTCGGCTCCCGAACGTAAGGCTCTCGAGGATTATTTGTCTGTGTCTCTTGACGCCGGTACCATAGTGCCTTCTTCCTCTCCGGCCGGGGCGGGGTTCTTTTTGTTAAGAAGAAGGACGGTACTCTGCGTCCCTGCGTGGATTATCGAGGGCTGAATGACATAACGGTTAAGAATCGTTATCCGCTTCCCCTTATGTCATCAGCCTTCGAGATTCTGCAGGGAGCCAGGTGCTTTACTAAGTTGGACCTTCGTAACGCTTACCATCTCGTGCGCATCAGAGAGGGGGACGAGTGGAAAACGGCGTTTAACACTCCGTTAGGGCATTTTGAGTACCGGGTTCTGCCGTTCGGTCTCGCCAATGCGCCAGCTGTTTTTCAGGCATTAGTTAATGATGTTCTGAGAGACATGCTGAACATCTTTGTTTTTGTCTATCTTGACGATATCCTGATTTTTTCTCCGTCACTCGAGATTCATGTTCAGCACGTTCGACGTGTTCTACAGCGCCTTTTAGAGAATTGTCTCTACGTAAAGGCTGAGAAGTGCTCTTTTCATGTCTCCTCCGTTACTTTTCTCGGTTCCGTTATTTCCGCTGAAGGCATTCAGATGGATTCCGCTAAGGTCCAAGCTGTCAGTGATTGGCCCGTTCCAAGGTCACGTGTCGAGTTGCAGCGCTTTTTAGGTTTCGCTAATTTCTATCGGCGTTTCATTCGTAATTTCGGTCAAGTTGCTGCCCCTCTCACAGCTCTTACTTCTGTCAAGACGTGTTTTAAGTGGTCCGGTTCCGCCCAGGGAGCTTTTGATCTTCTAAAAGAACGTTTTACGTCCGCTCCTATCCTCGTTACTCCTGACGTCACTAGACAATTCATTGTCGAGGTTGACGCTTCAGAGGTAGGCGTGGGAGCCATTCTATCCCAGCGCTTCCAGTCTGACGATAAGGTTCATCCTTGCGCTTATTTTTCTCATCGCCTGTCGCCATCTGAGCGCAACTATGATGTGGGTAACCGTGAACTGCTCGCCATCCGCTTAGCCCTAGGCGAATGGCGACAGTGGTTGAGGGGGCGACCGTTCCTTTTGTCGTTTGGACAGACCATAAGAACCTTGAGTACATCCGTTCTGCCAAACGACTTAATGCCCGTCAAGCTCGTTGGGCGTTGTTTTTCGCTCGTTTCGAGTTTGTGATTTCTTACCGTCCGGGTAGCAAGAACACCAAGCCTGATGCCTTATCCCGTCTGTTTAGTTCTTCTGTGGCTTCTACTGATCCCGAGGGGATTCTTCCTTATGGGCGTGTTGTCGGGTTAACAGTCTGGGGAATTGAAAGACAGGTTAAGCAAGCACTCACGCACACTGCGTCGCCGCGCGCTTGTCCTAGTAACCTCCTTTTTCGTTCCTGTTTCCACTCGTCTGGCTGTTCTTCAGTGGGCTCACTCTGCCAAGTTAGCTGGTCATCCCGGTGTTCGAGGCACTCTTGCGTCTATTCGCCAGCGCTTTTGGTGGCCGACTCAGGAGCGTGACACGCGCCGTTTCGTGGCTGCTTGTTCGGACTGCGCGCAGACTAAGTCGGGTAACTCTCCTCCTGCCGGTCGTCTCAGACCGCTCCCCATTCCTTCTCGACCATGGTCTCACATCGCCTTAGACTTCATTACCGGTCTGCCTTTGTCTGCGGGGAAGACTGTGATTCTTACGGTTGTCGATAGGTTCTCTAAGGCGGCACATTTCATTCCCCTCGCTAAACTTCCTTCCGCTAAGGAGACGGCACAAATCATTATTGAGAATGTATTCAGAATTCATGGCCTCCCGTTAGACGCCGTTTCAGACAGAGGCCCGCAATTCACGTCACAGTTTTGGAGGGAGTTCTGTCGTTTGATTGGTGCGTCCGTCAGTCTCTCTTCCGGGTTTCATCCCCAGTCTAACGGTCAAGCAGAGAGGGCCAATCAGACGATTGGTCGCATACTACGCAGCCTTTCTTTCAGAAACCCTGCGTCTTGGGCAGAACAGCTCCCCTGGGCAGAATACGCTCACAATTCGCTTCCTTCGTCTGCTACCGGGTTATCTCCGTTTCAGAGTAGTCTGGGTTACCAGCCTCCTCTGTTCTCATCCCAGCTTGCCGAGTCCAGCGTTCCCTCCGCTCAAGCGTTTGTCCAACGTTGTGAGCGCACCTGGAGGAGGGTGAGGTCTGCACTTTGCCGTTACAGGGCACAGACTGTGAGAGCCGCCAATAAACGCAGGATTAAGAGTCCAAGGTATTGTTGCGGCCAGAGAGTGTGGCTTTCCACTCGCAACCTTCCTCTTACGACAGCTTCTCGTAAGTTGACTCCGCGGTTCATTGGTCCGTTCCGTGTCTCCCAGGTCGTCAATCCTGTCGCTGTGCGACTGCTTCTTCCGCGACATCTTCGTCGCGTCCATCCTGTCTTCCATGTCTCCTGTGTTAAGCCCTTTCTTCGCACCCCCGTTCGTCTTCCCTCCCCCTCCCGTCCTTGTCGAGAGCGCACCTATTTACAAGGTACATAAGATCATGGACATGCGTTCTCGGGGACGGGGTCACCAATACTTAGTGGATTGGGAGGGTTACGGTCCTGAGGAGAGGAGTTGGGTTCCGTCTCGGGACGTGCTGGACCGTTCACTCATCGATGATTTCCTCCGTTGCCGCCAGGATTCCTCCTCGAGTGCGCCAGGAGGCGCTCGGTGAGTGGGGGTACTGTCATGTTTGTCATTTATTATCATGTCTTGTCCCTGTGCTCCCCATTCTATTCGTTTCCCTCTGCTGGTCTTATTAGGTTCTTTCCCTCTTTCTATCCCTCTCTCTCCCCTCCCTCTCTCACTCTCTCGCTCTCTTCTCTCTATCGTTCCGTTCCTGCTCCCAGCTGTTCCTATTCCCCTAATCATCATTTAGTCTTCCCACACCTGTTCCCGATCCTTTCCCCTGATTAGAGTCCCTATTTCTTCCTTTGTGTTCCGTTCCTGTCCTGTCGGTTCCTTGTTTAGAATTCACCGTGCGATTGTGTATCGCCCTGTCCTGTCGTGTTTTTGCCTTCATCAGATGCTGCGTGTGAGCAGGTGTCTCTGTCAGCTACGGCCTGCGCCTACCCGAAGCGACCTGCAGTCTGTGGCCGCTTCTCCTGTTATTCCCCTCTACAGACTAGAGGATTTCTGTTATTCCCTGTTTGGACATTTCCTGTTAAGGATTCAGGATTTGTCGTTTTCTGTTTGGACTTGAATAAACTCTGTTTCTGTTAAGTCGCTTTTGGGTCCTCTTTCACCTGCATGACACATACATACTCACTCACACACACACAGACCTCCACATGGAGGGGACATACAGTCATACATACTCACTCACACACACGCAGACCTCCACATGGAGGGGACATACAGTCATACATACTCACTCACACACACACAGACCTCCACATGGAGGGGACATACAGTCATACATACTCACTCACACACACGCAGACCTCCACATGGAGGGGACATACAGTCATACATACTCACTCACACACACGCAGACCTCCACATGGAGGGGACATACAGTCATACATACTCACTCACACACACACAGACCTCCACATGGAGGGGACATACAGTCATACATACTCACTCACACACACACAGACCTCCACATGGAGGGGACATACAGTCAGACATACACACACACACACACACACACACACACACACACACACACACACACACACACACACACACACACACACACACACACACACACACACACACACACACACACACACACACACACACACACACACACACACACACACACACACACACACACACACACAGTAGAGAGATTGGAAAGGACAGAGATGGAGGACAAGATGAGAAGAGAAAGGGAGCAGGAGAGGTTGAATATAAAGTGATATTGATGGATATGAGTCACAATGTCTCACCTGCTACACACACACACACGCGCGCGGGCACACACACAGGCGCACACACGCAGGAATGGAAGGGTGACAATAAGGGATTCTAATTCGCAACATGAAACAGTTTGAATTCCCTTTGAAGAAGTGTATAATGTACGCCAGCGGAATAACGTATCAGCATGATAGCATGCATTATAACACACACACACACCCACCCACACATGCAGACACACACACGCACACATGCAGACACACACGGACACACATACACACTCAAACAACAATCAAAAATACACAAGTCATTTTGTGCATACAAGAACACAGATACGTTCACACACTTACACATGAACAGAAACCCACAGAAACACAAGGCTGGATGACAGGATATGGAGTGGGTCTGACTCAGAGTTGATCCCAGGGGATTATGGGTAAAGCAGAATGACTTATCTGGCCATCTCCTGCTGAGGGCTGTATGTTGGTAAACACTGAACCCTTCAGAACCCTCCACATCATGAACTGATGATGCCCAGGCTCTGTGACCCATTAGTGAAGCTGACCTAATCGCTGACTCAGCGGGGGCGGGAGGTAAAGGGGGAGGGAGGAACAGGGGGGAGGTAGAGGGGGAGGGAGGTAAAGGGGAAGGGAGGTTGACGGGGAGGGAGGGACTGGAAGGTAGAGGGGGAGGGAGGTAAAGGGGGAGGGAGGTAGAGGGGGCTGGAGGGGGAGGGAGGGACAAGGAGGTAGAGGGGGAGGGAGGGAGGAACAGGGAGGTAGAGCGGGAGGGAGATATAGGGGGAGGGAGGGACAGGGAGGTAGAGGGGGAGGGAGGGAGGGACAGGGAGGTAGAGGGGAGGAAGGAACAGGGAGGTAAAGGGGAAGGGAGGTTGACGGGGAGGGAGGGACTGGAAGGTAGAGGGGGAGGGAGGTAGAGGGGGAGGGAGGTAGAGGGGGCTGGAGGGGGAGGGAGGGACAAGGAGGTAGAGGGGGAGGGAGGGAGGGACAGGGAGGTAGAGTGGGAGGGAGATATAGGGGGAGGGAGGGACAGGGAGGTAGAGGGGGAGGGAGGGAGGGACAGGGAGGTAGAGGGGAGGGAGGAACAGGGAGGTAGAGGGGAGGGAGGAACAGGGAGGTAGAGTGGGAGGGAGATATAGGGGGAGGGAGGGACAGGGAGGTAGAGGGGGCTGGAGGGGGAGGGAGGGACAAGGAGGTAGAGGGGGAGGGAGGGAGGGACAGGGAGGTAGAGGGGAGGGAGGAACAGGGAGGTAGAGTGGGAGGGAGATATAGGGGGAGGGAGGGACAGGGGAGAGGGATGTTGAGGGGGGACAGGGAGGTAGAGGGTTAGGGAGGGACAGGGAGGTAGAGGGGGAGGGAGGGACAGGGAGGTAGAGGGGGAAGGAGGGACAGGGGAGAGGGAGGTTGGGGGGGGCAGGGAGGTAGAGGGGGAGGGAGGGACAGGGGAGAGGGTGGTTGGGGGGGACTGGGAGGTAGAGGGGGAAGGAGGGACAGAGAGGTAGAGGGGGAAGGAGGAACAGGGGGAGCGAGGTAGAGGGTGAGGAAGATGAGGGTAACACAGTGACGATCGTGACTAGAAATGATAAACACCCAGATTAAACCCTCATTATGTCAGTCTCAGCTCAAGGTCACAGCATTGTCTCTCTCTCCTCCTGAACAGCTTAGACAGAGCAGCACAATGAGCAGAAGAAGACATCAAAGAACATAGACACATCTAGTGAATATGGCTGACAACCCACAGTGACACCAGGCCAGGTCATCCTCTAAAAGTGACTAATTCTGCAGTTGACAATGACTCAATTGTGAGGTCAGCTGAGCTTGAGAGGAAGAGAGAGAGAGAGAGAGAGAGAGAGAGAGAGAGAGAGAGAGAGAGAGCGAGAGAGAGAGTGAAAGAGAAGTTCATTGTTCCAGTAGAATAGAGGGGACTGTGGGAGAGAAGACTCCTGGCACCTCCAATAGGCCTGGGATCCAAGTTCACAGCCATTGAGGAGACGGGCAAAGTGTGTGTGTGTATGAGACTTTATTGCCCCACATTAGAATTCACATTTCTAAGAGAATTTAAAGTTTGACCACAACAAGAAAGACTTATTTTGGGATGAGGGAGAAAAGAACGCTGCTGTCATAGCAACCCAGTGCATTTCTCCATGGCAATGGCCCGTGTTCCAAACAAATTGGGGTGGAAAAAGGAGCAGGGGCCCAGTGGAAAGTCTGTTAACCTCTTAACCAACATCCCCACACACACGGGGGGGGTGTGTGTCTCTTGTGTATGAGTGTGTGAGACAGAGTAACTGCAGCACTCCCTTTCTAGTCTGAGACACAAGTATCTTCCCCATCACAGACTATCTGCTATCTGTCAGTATAGTGAGATGCAGTAGTGTTATCTCATCATCATTACTAATTCATCAGCCGTCAGCCCACACAGTGGAACAAACACACACACACGCACACGCACACACGCACGCACGCACGCACGCACGCACGCACGCACGCACGCACACACACACACACACACACACACACACACACACACACACACACACACACACACACACACACACACACACACACACACACACACACACACACACACACACACACCAAGCACACCAAGCACACCAAGCACACCAAGCACACCAAGCACACACACACCCTGCAGTCAGGACTGAGATGATCTGAATCGATCAAAGAGCCCCCCCCACACACACACACACACAGCTCTGCTACCCAGGGAGCTGGCCCGGTAGATTGGGTAACTGGAGCCCAAGGGCCCTTGGCTCAGGTCGTGAGGCCCAGGACGGCACACTGACGCTGGGGTGATACATCTCCCCATCACCACTGCCCTGGAGCTACTGCTGGGAGAAATATGGTCTCACAGCTGGCCTAATCCACCCAGCTCACTGGGGCGTTTCACACACACATACACAGGCACGCACGCACGCACGGATTAGCGCTAGCTGCTTCTGTTAGATAATTAAGGCTAAGGGAGTTATACTTATCATTGAGTATCTGTGTGTGCGTGTGTATGTGTGTATGTGTGTGTGTGTGTGTGTGTGTGTGTGTGTGTGTGTGTGTGTGTGTGTGTGTGTGTGTGTGTGTGTGTGTGTGTGTGTGTGTGTGTGTGTGTGTGTGTGTGTGTGTGTGTGTGTGTGTGTGTGTGTGTGTGTGTGTATGTGTGTTTGTGTGTGTGACTGGGGTATGGGGATGCAGTAGCTCCATTCCCCTATTACTGCCTTGACTTGACAGATATGTAATCCATGACACTTATTAGCTAATCGTGGGTCAAACAGTAACATCATTGGTTATCTGCAGGTCAGCCTGTGACCCTATTGGCTAATGATCCCCGACATTGTAAAGGAACTTCCTCCTTCTCAGTGAGATAATTACAGTAGAAAACCAGACATCAAGACACAGCAGGGGAGCACAACAATCGTCCCAGACAAAACACCACAGGACACATGCTGCTATCGCCCTCCTCCCCCTCTCCAAAACACAACACAACAGCAGTCAAAACAGAAGGAGATGAAAGAAAGTGAAGAAGAAAGGCTGACTCCTCCTCCTGACCCCTCTGACAACCAGAGCTTAGTCACCACCACCAACCAATCATAGACGGACACAAGACAAGAGACAACCAGTCCCTGTCCCGTCTGTCTCTAACCTGTCCCCCCTCTCCTTCCTTCCTCTCCTCTGTCCTCTTCCCACTTTCTCTTATCTACCCCCCCTCTCCTTCCTTCCTCTCCTCTGTCCTCTTCCCACTCTCTCTCATCTACCCCCCCCCCCTCTCTCACCAGTGTGTGTGTGATGGGGCTAGTGAGAGGGGCGCTGGCGGTTGCCTGGTAACCAGTCTAATTGAGGGGTCTCCAGAGAGTTAGTGTTATCCGAGCTGGAGTCCCCTGGTCTGTTCCAGACTGCCTTCTCTTTCTATTCTATATTGTCTGTTATCCTCCATGATTGTATTCATGCATGGCTTCTTCAAGTTTTATGTGTGTTTGTTTTTTTAAATGGTCGAATTAAAAAAACTAAACTATCACTGATTCCTTCTCTTCCTCTGTCCATATATATATTTCTTTATTTTTATTTAACTTTATTTAATCAGTGGAGCCCAATTGAGACCAGGGCTTCATTCCAAATGGTGCCCTGAGAACAAAAAATTCCCAAATCAACATGATAATTCAATAAAATCGCAAAAAAAGAAACTGCAAGATGCAGCAGTTACAGATTTCTACATTTCAACAACACAAATAAACGATGACTATCAACCAAAACACTTGGTAAACCTCAGTGAAGACCTCCCTCATCAGCGTTCTACACTGCCCTGTTGGATTCAAGATGTAATGAGGCTTGGAGATTATTCCGAACATGGAGGGTGTTAAAACTAAAGGCTGATGTACCTCGGTTGGTAGAGACACGAGGGAACTCAACAGTTAACCAACCCTGTGAGCCTGTTTGGTGCGTCGTGTTTTCATAGTTCAGTGGAAAAGGGAGATATGTTGGATGAAGCTTGTGTAGCAGAGTTTGGTAAACAAAAAGGGAGAAATCTACAGGATTTTATAGAGGTCCAGCCAACCTGCTGATAAAGGATGCAGTGATGAGTATTAGACCTGTGTGAAGTGCGATACGGTAGACTGCATCTCAGGGTTTTAGAGTAGTGGCTGCTGCATTCTGATAAATGGTGTCACTTGTACAACCTGCTTCCCGTTGTTGGATAGACAGTATCTCTCCTTTCCATCCCTCCATCTTTCTGTCTCACCATTAGTCCTCTTGATATATAGTACTTCTCTTTATCTCTCTCTCTCTCTCTCTCTCTCTCTCTCTCTCTCTCTCTCTCTCTCTCTCTCTCTCTCTCTCTCTCTCTCTCTCTCTCTCTCTGTCTCTCTCTCTCTCTCTCTCTCTCTCTGTCTCTCTCCCTCTCTCTGTCTCTCTCTCTCTGTGTCTCTCTCCCTCTCTCTCTCTCTGTCTCTCTCTCTCTCTGTCTCTCTCTCTCTCTCTCTCTCTCTCTCTCTCTCTCTCTCTCTCTCTCTCTCTCTCTCTCTCTCTCTCTCCATGTCTCTCTCTCTCTGTCTGTCTGTCTGTCTGTCTGTCTCTCTCTCTCTCTCTCTCTCTCTCTCTCTCTCTCTCTCTCTCTCTCTCTCTCTCTCTCTCTCTCTGTCTCTCTCTCTCTCTGTCTCTCTCTCTGTCTCTCTCTCTCTCTCTCTCTCTCTGTCTCTCTCTCTCCTCTCTCTCTCTCTGTCTCTCTCTCTGTCTGTGTCTGTCTCTCTCTCTCTCTCTCTGTCTCTCTCTCTCTCTCTCTCTCTCTCTGTCTCTCTCTCTCTCTCTCTCTCTCTCTCTCTCTCTCTCTCTCTCTCTCTCTCTATGTCTCTCTCTCTCTGTCTGTCTGTCTGTCTGTCTGTCTGTCTGTCTGTCTCTCTCTCTCTCTCTCTCTCTCTCTCTCTCTCTCTCTCTCTCTCTCTCTCTCTCTCTCTGTCTGTCTGTCTCTCTCCTCTCTCTGTCTGTCTCTCTGTCTCTCTCTCTCTCTGTCTCTCTCTCTCTCTCTCTCTCTCTCTCTGTCTGTCGTCTCTCTCTCTCTCTCTCTCTGTCTGTCGTCTCTCTCTCTCTCTCTCTCTCTCTCTCTCTCTCTCTCTCTGTCTCTCTGTCTCTCTCTCTCTCTATGCGTATTCCTCTTCTGTCTCTTTTTCCTATTTTTCTTTCATCTGTTTTCCCTCTGCAGTCCCTCTGTCTTTTCTGGTCTCTGTTCCCCTCTTCACCCCCATTTCTGTCCATTTCCATTTCCTAAACTATCTTTTATCTCCAAATAAACATGGCATACTTACTGCAGACATTATACAACACACACACACGCCTGCACACATGCACGCAAACACACACACCCTTGCACACACACACTCGCACACACGTTCACACACGCACGGGCGTACACACACACACACCGCTGTGATATGAGCCACATGGGGGATTAACAATGCATAACAGATAAATATACCATGTTTGAAGCAGTGCGTCTGTTCACTGCTCTGAGAGAATCCCCATAATCACTGATCTGGAATCAGCTTATTCTTCCCAATCCTTCTCCCAAACATTAGAAGGTAGCAGACTAAACTGACTGTGGATCAGCTCTTAGCTCAGTGTGTAATGTCACGTAATGGTCAATAGAGCAGATCAGAGCAGCTGCGGAGATGCCTTCACTGGCTAGTATGGTTTCTTACCGTAACAGGGACAGTCAGAGGAGAGGCCCACACACACACAGCTCTTCACCTATAGTCAGAGGAGAGGCCCACACACACACAGCTCCATGTGTCTGTACTCCTCTCTACTCCTTCCTCTCTACTTCCTCTCTACTCCTTCCTCTCCACTTCCTATCTACTCCTTCCTCTCTACTTCCTCTCTACTCCTTCCTCTCCACTTCCTATCTACTCCTTCCTCTCTACTTCCTCTCTACTCCTTCCTCTCCACTACCTATCTACTCCTTCCTCTCTACTTCCTCTCTACTCCTTCCTCTCCACTTCCTATCTACTCCTTCCTCTCTACTTCCTCTCTACTCCTTCCTCTCTACTTCCTCTCTACTCCTTCCTCTCCACTTCCTCTCTACTCCTTCCTCTCTACTCCTTCCTCTCTACTCCTTCCTCTCTACTCCTTCCTCTCTACTTCCTCTCTACTCCTTCCTCTCTACTCATTCCTCTCTACTTTCTCTCTACTCCTTCCTCTCTACTTCCTCTCTACTCCTTCCTCTCTACTTCCTCTCTACTCCATCCTCTTCCTCTCTACTTCCTTTCTATTCCTTCGTCTCTAATTCCTCTAGGAGAGGCCCACACACACACAGCTATTCCTTCCTCTCTACTCCTTCCTCTCTACTTCCTCTCTACTCCTTCCTCTCTACTTCCTCTCTAATCCTTCCTCTCCACTTCCTCTCTAATTCCTCTCTACCCCTTCCTCTCTTCCTCCTTCCTCTCTACTCCTTCCTCTCTTCCTCCTTCCTCTCCACTTCCTCTCTACTCCTTCCTCTCTACCTCCTTCCTCTCCACTTCCTCTCTACTCCTTCCCCTCTTCCTCCTTCCTCTCCACTTCCTCTCTACTCCTTCCTCTCTTCCTCCTTCCTCTCTACTCCTTCCTCTCTTCCTCCTTCCTCTCTATTTCCTCGCTTCCTCCTTCCTCTCTACTTCCTCTCTATTTCCTCTCTTCCTCCTTCCGCTCTACTTCCTCTCTATTTCCTCTCTTCCTCCTTCCTCTCTATTTCCTCTCTTCCTCCTTCCTCTCTACTTCCTCTCTATTTCCTCTCTTCCTCCTTCCGCTCTACTTCCTCTCTATTTCCTCTCTAACTCCTTCCTCTCTACTCCTTCCTCTCTTCCTCCTTCTTCTCTATTTCCTCTCTTCCTCCTTCCGCTCTACTTCCTCTCTATTTCCTCTCTTCCTCCTTCCTCTCTACTCCTTCCTCTCTTCCTCCTTCCTCTCTATTTCCTCTCTTCCTCCTTCCTCTCTACTTCCTCTCTATTTCCTCTCTTCCTCCTTCCGCTCTACTTCCTCTCTATTTCTCTCTTCCTCCTTCCTCTCTACTCCTTCCTCTCTTCCTCCTTCCTCTCTACTTCCTCTCTATTTCCTCTCTTCCTCCTTCCGCTCTACTTCCTCTCTATTTCCTCTCTTCCTCCTTCCTCTCTACTCCTTCCTCTCTACTCCTTCCTCTCTTCCTCCTTCCTCTCTATTTCCTCTCTTCCTCCTTCCTCTCTACTTCCTCTCTATTTCCTCTCTTCCTCCTTCCTCTCCTCCTATTCCTCCTTCTCCACCTCCTTTTCTGAATATCTTTCTCTTCTCAAACTATTTTGTTCTGAACCACGACCTCATTCCTTTCTCCACCTCCTCTATTCTTCCTCCCTCACATTCTCCTCTTTTTCAAATCCTCATCTTCCTCCCTTTTTCCTCTCCCTTCATCCAAGACCCACCTCCTTCTCCCCCTCTACTCCTCCTTTTCCACCTCCTTCTCCCCCTCTACTCCTCCTGTTCCACTTCCTTCTCCCCCTCTACCCCTCCTGTTCCACCTCCTTCTCCCCCTACCCCTCCTGTTCCACCTCCTTCTCCCCCTCTACTCCTCCTGTTCCACTTCCTTCTCCCCCTCTACTCCTCCTGTTCCACTTCCTTCTCCCCTCTACTCCTCCTGTTCCACCTCCTTCTCCCCCTCTACTCCTCCTGTTCCACCTCCTTCTCCCCCTCTACTCCTCCTGTTCCACCTCCTTCTCCCCCTCTACTCCTCCTGTTCCACCTCCTTCTCCCCCTCTACTCCTCCTGTTCCACTTCCTTCTCCCCCTCTACTCCTCCTGTTCCACCTCCTTCTCCCCCTCTACTCCTCCTGTTCTACCTCCTTCTCCCCCTCTACTCCTCCTGTTCCACCTCCTTCTCCCCCTCTACTCCTCCTGTTCCACTTCCTTCTCCCCTTCTACTCCTCCTGTTCCACCTCCTTCTCCCCCTCTACTCCTCCTGTTCCACTTCCTTCTCCCCCTCTACTCCTCCTGTTCCACCTCCTTCTCCCCCTCTACTCCTCCTGTTCCACCTCCTTCTCCCCCTCTACTCCTCCTGTTCCACCTCCTTCTCCCCCTCTACTCCTCCTGTTCCACCTCCTTCTCCCCCTCTACTCCTCCTGTTCTACTTCCTTATCCCCCTCTACTCCTCCTGTTCCACCTCCTTCTCCCCCTCTACCCCTCCTGTTCCACTTCCTTCATTGCTGCACCCCTCTCCCCTCCTCCATCATCTCCATTTTATTTTTCCATCTACGTACTTCTCTTTCGTCCTCCTCCTCTCCCTGCATTACAGTCATATTGTCTATATTCTCGGTGAGTACGAGGGGAGTAAAGCTCTGATGTACTGCACTACTTCAACACTCCACTCGTCTAATCATTCCTCCCATTCCTCATTAAGTAAAGTGGGACACTTCTGTCGCAGTCTAGAGATGCCGTTTCCAATCCACCCGCCCACGCACTCTCTCACATCACACACACACGCACACACACACACACACACACACACACACACACACACACACACACACACACACACACACACACACACACACACACACACACACACACACACACACACACACACACACACACACACACACACACACACACACACACACACACACACACACACACACACACTCTCTCTCACATCACACACACACACCCTTTTACATTTACTGGCTGTTGTTTCTCTACAGTGTGCAATAAACACATGGCATCTCAAGAATATACTCGATAAAACATGATAATAAACATAAACCTTATAAACCTTAAATATGTTCTGCACACACACACACACACACACACACACACACACACACACACACACACACACACACACACACACACACACACACACACACACACACACACACACACACACACACACACACACACACACACACACACACACACACACACACACACACACACACACACACACACACACACACACACACAGAAAGAGAGAGACAGAAACAGCTCACCCTTCCCAGACATCTATTGATCAGGCTCAGCCCAGGGGGGGGGGGGGAGGGACATTATTCCCTGAAGTCAAATGTGCGCTTAGCAACCGCCCTAGTCGTCTGATTTCCAGACCCATCCCATAATACAAACACCAAACCCACTGGGATGTGCCTGACAGCCATGACACACAAACCCTTGCAAGATACGACAACCACTAATGACAGTCAGTCAGTATTACATGATGGAAGCCTTTGGGAATACACACATGCATACCAGTCCTACTGCAGTATCTCAGCCCCTGTTGCTCCACAACAGCTAACATAACACATCCTCTACTCTACTAACTCAGTCTAGCCTCAGCACATTTATTCAAATGGAACCTTTATTTAACTAGGCAAGTCATTTAAAAACGATTTCTTATTTGCAAAGACGGCCTACCGCAGCCAAACCCGGCCAACGCTGGGTCAAATGTGCGCCGCCCTATGGTAGTGATACAGCCTGGAATCGAATCAGGGTCTGTAATGATGACTCTAGCACTGAGATGCAGTGCTTTAGGAGCCCTAGTTTAGAGCGCTAGCCCCAGCTAGCCTCAGCACTAGTCCCAGCTAGCCTCAGTACTAGTCCCAGCTAGCCTCAGTACTAGCCCCAGCTAGCCTCAGTACTAGCCCCAGCTAGCCTCAGTACTAGCCCCAGCTGGCCTCAGTACTAGCCCTAGCTAGCCTCAGTACTAGCCCCAGCTAGCCTCAGCACTAGTCCCAGCTAGCCTCAGTACTAGTCCCAGCTAGCCTCAGTACTAGCCCCAGCTAGTCTCAGTACTAGTCCCAGCTAGTCTCAGTACTAGTCCCAGCTAGCCCCAGCTAGCCTCAGTACTAGCCCCAGCTGGCCTCAGTACTAGCCTCAGCTAGCCTCAGTACTAGCCCCAGCTAGCCTCAGTACTAGTCCCAGCTAGTCTCATCACTAGTCCCAGCTAGCCTCAGTACTAGTCCCAGCTAGCCTCAGTACTAGTCCCAGCTAGTCTCGGCACTAGTCCCAGCTAGCCTCAGCACTAGTCCCAGCTAGTCTCAGCACTAGTCCCAGCTAGTCACAGCACTAGTCCCAGCTAGCCTCAGCACTAGTCCCAGCTAGCCTCAGCACTAGTCCCAGCCAGCCTCAGCACTAGTCCCAGCCAGCCTCAGCACTAGTCCCAGCCAGCCTCAGCACTAGTCCCAGATAGTCTCAGTCAGTGTCCTGTCTTACCTGGTGAGAACAGTTTTCCTGGTGAACCATTCTTCACAGCATCCTAGACAGGCGCGGACTTGCTGCGCCTCGGTAATGACAACGGGAGTGGGAGTGGGTTCCCAAAGCTGCTGCGGTTTTCCGACTGAGACACAGGGGGAGGAGAGGGGGAAGAGATCCAGACCCAAAACGGAAAGAGAGAGAGACTGACTGTATGTCTGCGTTCTGGTGTCACTCTCTACTGATCCTGCTGCTCCTGATATGGCTGCTCCCCTCCTCTGTAGTGTCCTCTCTTTCTTTTTCCCTCTGTTGCTCTGTCAGGGTCTGATCACTTATTTTCCAAAAGAGAGGGAGGGGGAGAGAACTCAAAAAGGGAGGGGAGTGAGAAAGAGGAGGAGAAACAGAAAGGGAGAGTGAATTCCGTGGCCGTCTCTCTCCCTGCCGGAACGGGGAAGGGGCAGACTGACTCATCACAGACACAGTCAGCCAATGGGGTGATAGAACAGGGTGGGGGGAGACAGGGGGCGGGGTGAGGGATCAGAGGGGGAGGTGACCTTCCGCTGGTCTACAGAACTAGAGCACCGAGGTGGAAACGCCCCACAGAGAGAGAGAGAGAGAGAGAGAGAGAGAGAGAGACAGAGAGACAGAGAGACAGAGAGACAGAGAGAGAAAGGGGGAGGAGAGGGAGAAAGAAAAAGAAAGGGGGATGAGAGAGGGGAAGAAGAGTAGTGACTCCCATACCAAACACCCTTTCATCTCAATCCCTAAATCTTCTCTCTAAGTGTTGAGACACTATCTTAATGGTTGCAATTTGAAGAGAACTATCTTAACTATAAGCAGTCCTTTTGGTGAGTTACAGGGGTATTTTCCATACTCTGCTAAGTAATCCACTCGCTATACTTTTATCTATGACCTAATAACAGTATTTGGGGAGTATGAAAAGTCTGCAGGGCGTCTTTACAAACTAAAAACTGAATGAATGACTAATGCCAAGAAGCACATATTCATATTCATAGGTTTTCACAACTTCTGTTTGTGGGTAGCTCCTTTCCACTCTGTCCGTCCTCCTCCTCTTCTGTGTCCCCTGTGGTACAGGATTATAATCTGTCTGGAACAGATGGCCTCTCTATAATCCACCAGCAGGGAAGGCTACCCTGGATGAACTCTTCTCGCTCTACCGTTGCCTCTATCCCTCCGTCTCTTTGTGTTTCTCCATCTCTCTGTCCCCGACAAGTCAATGGCATGCATGTGACAACACTCTCACCGAATAAGCATGCCCGCTATGCCACAGGGATTTCAGAGTATTCCACAAATATTCTAGATCAAAGTATATGGTTTGGTATTGGTTGTCCATGATGAAACAATAGCTTGACTACTGTGTAGAAGGACAGAACGCTCTCTCCATCCATCAATATCTCTCTCCCACTGATCTCTCTCTCTCCTCCTCTCACCCTCCTCTCTCCGGTCAGAGATAGACAGATGTCTCTCAGACTGTATGCCCTCACTGGAACAGTGTATGTGATTGAGAGATCGCTGATCTCTCTGTCCGTTATTGATCTCTGTTGTGCAACGGTGGCGTTTATCGATAAGCTCAGTCCAGGGTTTAATGTCCTGGAAGTAGATCGATGTTGTTCCCGGTCTGATCTGAGTGGCCAGGCTCTGGATCGTTGACTCTGGTCTGGAAGGGTCAACAGGGTTAACAGTGGCCCTCTGGGCTTATGGTAGAAAGTCCAATAAGACAGAGTAGAGAGGAACCCTACACACTACAGGTGTATTAGGACGGATCCAGTAGTATTAACCATCACACTGTCTTTTACTACTTCAAAAGGCTCCCTGCTCCCTTTGTGGAATACCAATACCACACTAATAAAACACAGCAGGGATATAAATCCTAAACACACACACACACACGAGCACGGACACACACACACACACACACACACACACACACACACACACACACACACACACACACACACACACACACACACACACACACACACACACACACACACACACACACACACACACACACACACACACACACACACACACACACACGCGCGTGCACGGACAGACAGACAGACATACACACACACAAACACACACGCGCACGGACAGACACACGCTCCCTGAGCTTTGTTTTGACATGAGAGGATCCAGCCCCCACCTCTCTCCGCTCCATCACCATGGTAGCAGACACTTCCTGCTGACCTTCTGTTGGTTGTCAAGGTTTTGTGAATCTGAATCAAGGGCAAGGTGGATGCACAAAGCACATCCACGCGCATATGAGACTGTTAACTCACACATGCACACACACACACATCGATCAGGTCAGATCAGATTGTAGGTATTTCTTATTTCCGCTTGAATGTGTGTATCTGTGTCACACCCTCAGGGACAGCAAACACACACACACACACACACACACACACACACACACACACACACACACACACACACACACACACACACACACACACACACACACACACACACACACACACACACACACACACACACACACACACACACACACACACACACACACACACACACACACACACACACACACACACAGACAGGACAAATATCCAAAGATCTGATTATCTACTATACCTATTGGCAGCAGATTACAGCCCAACCCATCCAAAACCAACAGGGAGTAGCCTAGTTAGAGGTTATAATCTGTAGATTGATCTGACCTGATCGATGGCCCCATGACATAAAACTGAGGATCAGATGAGAGGACAGAGACAGTTGGCTCTGATCCCAGGTCAGTCAGTAGGGTAACATAATGGAGGGCATATCTAATTAATGTATTGAACGAAGTTTCCTCTCTCTCTGTTTATCTCCTTCTGCATCTTCTGCCCTCCCTCCCTCCCTCCCTCCCTCCCTCCCTCCCTCCCTCCCTCCCTCCCTCCCTCCCTCCCTCCCTCCCTCCCTCCCTCCCTCCCTCCCTCCCTCCCTCCCTCCCTCCCTCCCCTCCCTCCCTCCCTCCCTCCCTCACTCACTCACTCACTCACTCACTCACTCACTCACTCACTCACTCACTCACTCACTCACACTCACTCACTCACTCACTCACTCACTACCCAACCCAGTCTCCCTCCCTCCCTCCCTCCCTACACCCCACCCAGTCACCCCCTCCCTCCCTCCCACCCACCCCTCTCCCCCATTCTCCCTCCCTCCATCCTTCCTCACAGCTGGATGAGAGGAGCACAGATGCTTTTAGAGCTGACATTTTCTGTCAGTGTAAAAACACTGAATATTTAACCAGTGGGTCTCAGCAGGAGGAGAGGAGCCTGACTGAGACACCCTCAGTAATGAGCTCTCTCTCTCTCTCCTCGCTCCCTCTATCTGATCATGTGGCTTCAGGTAGAGCCTGGCTAGGACTACAGGGGAGAGATCATTGATCTCAATGTCTATGTCTCTGGAAGAGACCCTCTATACATAAAGGTGGCACAATGGGACATAAAATAGAGGATTGTCCATCTGACAAAAGAATATCATTTTTCCCCCTCATTAGCAGTTGTGGGTTCGTCATGTTGTTGGAAGTGGGCTACGGTGATTGCTTTGGGAGATTCTCATTTTGGAAAAATCAAATCAAATCAAAGTTCTTTGTATAGCCCTTCTTACATCAGCTGATATCTCAAAGTGCTTGTATAGAAACCCAGCCTGAAACCCCAAACAGCAAGCAATGTGTGTGTGCAGGTGTAGAGGATCGTCCTCAACTCCTTTGTTCTTTCTCCTCTGCGACCTGAAAACCGATAAGTGGTCGAGTGGTCGAGGAGAGATTCAATTCGTTAGTAGGTGAATGAAGGAGGCTGCTCACCTCCTTGATGACTTACTTCGACAGAGGAGGCCTCTCGCAGCAGGAGGCACAGAAGTGTTTTAGAATCCGCCACACCCTCTTTGAATCAGCTGTTGTTTTCTCCAAGGAGAAAAGGATGCACACATTTAAAAACCAGAAACTGGTTAGTGTTTTATCTGTAAAATGTCTGCCACAACTAGCAACATTTCTTTTATCACTTTACACATTTATTCTGGGATTCCACTCCTGTAAATGTAATTTGCCTGATGACGCGAATGGAGAGGGAGTCTCGTGTCATACAAGCGCGCTTCCACGTTTCCTCCTTACTCGACTACCTTTGACCTTCAAAAATAGGCAAGGAAAGGACGGAGGAGATAGCCAAACTAATTGAGAAACTCCCAGTGTCCCTGTAAACTCTCTGTTAAGTTATGTTATGGGGAGTAAGAGTCAGAGGGGTCAGTCTGTATAGTCTAGGTGTATAGTCAGTCTGTCAGAATGTCTCTTTCCGGTCAACAGGCTGTATAGTCATGCTGAGGATGTGTCAGGGCTACAGCTCTGTGTGTTCAGTGTGGGGCAGTGACAGATGATGCTCTCCACATGACCTGGCTACCAGCCTCATTCACATGCTGTCACACACAGGGAGGGAGAGGACGAAAGAACAGACACAGTCACAGACAGAGTGAGAGGGAGAGAGCTCAATTTTCGGCATGTAATACCATTGAAAGCCGTTACAAATAACCATCCCACAATAGGGAAGTGGGAGCTTAAAGGTTCATGGTCCCCAGACTTCCCACCACAATCAACCCTGTAACCACGGGGAATGAATGTGTCAAAAATAGACATTCATCCATAATGTGTCAAATTTCAAAGGAAAACTATGAGATCTTGTTGAGAGACAGAAAGAGATAGAAAACATCTCATGAGTTTGTGCTGCAGAAAAGGACACTCTCTCTTTAAAGAGTTGCCCTGCGTTAGCAATGCATTCTGGCAGGGAGAGAGAGTCTGTGTGTGTCTGCTCTGAACAGGACTTTTATTTTTAGCCTGGTATAAACAGACCCAGTTGGGAGGCCCTGTCTAGTGCCCGGTCCTCAGCCCACCTCAGCTCAATCTCACACACACACACACACACACACACACACACACACACACACACACACACACACACACACACACACACACACACACACACACACACACACACACACACACACACACACACACACACACACACACACACACACACACACACACACACACACACACAACACACCAATTCACCAGTGTTGCCGCACCCCGCCCATGGAGGAGGGAGGGACAGAAAGAGAGGGGGGGGTGAGAGCGGAGAGAGAGAGAACAAACACACACAAACCACTGTGCCTGACTGCCCTTTATTCTAGTGATATACCCACTGACAGCAAGGTGATGGATGACTGTTTCAACTCTGTCTTTGAGCTAAAACCATGCTGCCATTCTCTCCTTCTGCTTTGCTCTTTCTTTTCCCATGCTATAAAGCTACAGGGTCTTGCTCTTTCTTTTCCCATGCTATAAAGCTACAGGGTCTTGCTCTTTCTTTTCCCATGCTATAAAGCTATAGGGCCTTGCTCTTTCTTTTCCCATGCTATAAAGCTACAGGGCTTTGCTCTTTCTTTTCCCATGCTATAAAGCTACAGGGCCTTGCTCTTTCTTTTCCCATGCTATAAAGCTACAGGGCCTTGCTCTTTTCCTCTCATATTTTGTGATGTTAATATATGGTCCCTCCCTCTCTCTGTTTCTCTCTCTCCCTCTCTCTGTTTCTCTCTCTCCCTCTCTCTGGTCTGCCGTGACTGTGCAGAACGTTGAGTGACAGACACAGAGCAATAACCCAGCTCTTAACGGCAACATAAATCCCCATTTCCTCTGCACCATGCCACTCTCAGCCCCTCCACCCTTTCATCACACCAGCCCACGTTTTCTTAGGGGGGAGGGGAGGGCAGGGGAGGGGAGGCAGAGAAAATGGTCTCCTGCTGTATTCTGCTTGTTCTGAGAACAGGGGGACGTAATGTCCTCTGACAGCTTGAGGAAAAGACAATTAGCCGGGAACAGTACTAGGAGAAAGGGGAGACATGGAGGGGGAGAGAACCAGGTGGAAAACAGTATGGAACTGGAGGAAAAGTGGGAAAGGGTATTTGGCCAGAGGGTGAGCATACAGTAAGGTGGAGGATCTAGGTATAATACATTGGGTTAAGGGTATGTGTGAGGTTAGCTCAGTGACTCACCGTGACTAAATCAGAGGAAGGGTGTGTGTGTGTGTGTGTATGAGAGACACTGATGGAATGCGTAGCCCTGGTCTCCCACCACACCGACCTGGCCCCCGCACTGCAGCTGGCTCGCCTTGATGACATCACACCTAACTGCTTATCCCAGGCTATCTAGGCTATGTGGCGTACACTGAACTGATACCTAGGGAGATAGATTGAATGTAGAAGGGAGTGAAGAGCAGTCAAGCTGTGTGTGTGTGTGTGTGTGTGTGTGTGTGTGTGTGTGTGTGTGTGTGTGTGTGTGTGTGTGTGTGTGTGTGTGTGTGTGTGTGTGTGTGTGTGTGTGTGTGTGTGTGTGTGTGTGTGTGTGTGTGTGTGTGTGTTTGTTAGCATGTCATTACTGCGTGTGAACAGTATTCTGCTCGCCCTCTATATATTGTATCAGTGAAAGTTTGTAAATGTCAGGGCCAGGTGTGTGTGTGAAGCAGAGATGGTGGTTGTGATTAGAGGTCGACCGATTAGTCAAAATGGCCGATTAATTAGGGCCGATTTCAAGTTTTCATAACAATCGGAAATCGGTATTTTTGGGCGCCGATTTCCGATTATTTACAAAAATGTTTTATTTTATTTTTTACACCTTTTTAACTAGGCAAGTCAGTTAAGAACACATTCTTATTTTCAATGACTGCCTAGAAACTGTGGGTTAACTGCCTTGTTCAGGGCAGAACGACAGATTTTCACCTTGTCAGCTCAGGGGTTCCAATCTTGCAACCGCACAGTTAACTAGTCCAACGCTCAAACCATTGCACTCCACGAGTAGCCTGCCTGTTACGCGAATGCAGTAGAAGCCAAGGTAAATTGCTAGCTAGCATTAAACTTATCTTATCAAAAACAATCAATCATAATCACTAGTTATAACTATAATCACTAGTTATAACTGCGTTCATTGCACGCAGAGTCAGGGTATATGCAACAGTTTGGGCTGCCTGGCTCATTGCGAACTAATTTGCCAGAATTTTACGTAATTATGACTAGCTAGTTAGCTGGGTGTGCACTAATACCGTTTCAAACGTCACTCGCTTTTAGATTTGGAGTAGTTATTCCCCTTGCGCTGCAAGGGCCGCGGCTTTTGTGGAGCGATGGGTAACGCTGCTTCGAGTGTGGCTGTTGTCGATGTGTTCCTGGTTCGAGCCCAGGTAGGGGCGAGGAGGGGGACGGAAGCTATACTGTTACACTGGCCATACTGTAGTGCCTATAAGAACATCCAATAGTCAAAGGTATATGAAATACAAATGGTATCGAGAGAAATCGAGAGACTCATGTTAAAAGGAACCACCAGCTTTCTTATGTTCTCATGTTCTGAGCAAGGAACTTAAACGTTAGCTTTCTTACATGTCACATATTTTACACGGCACATATTACTTTCTTCTCCAACACTTTGTTTTTGCATTATTTTAACCAAATCGAACATGTTTCATTATTTATTTGAGGCTAAATTGATTTTGATGTTTTATATTAAGTTAAAATAAGTTTTAATTCAGTATTGTTGTAATTGTCATTATTACAAAGAAAAAAAAGAAGAAAAATTGCCCGATTAATCGGCATCGGCTTTTTTGGTCCTCCAATAATCGGTATCGGCGTTGCAAAACCATAATCGGTTGACCTCTAGTTGTGATCAGACACATGGTCATGTTAGCACAGCTGGACCATAGCACAGTTCCCCACCCACTGACTCCAACACTCTTTGACCACAAACTCTCAAGGTTCCTAAAACATGCCCACACAACATCAATGACCGTACAGGGTCCTGACCAAACCACACGAGCTGAACTTATACAGGGCTGACCACACACGGTTAGAGAGCCAACTGTGGTGCATTATTGCACCAGACAAACCAAGTCACTGGGACGCAGTCTAACTCCCTGTTGTCATTAGCTGCCAGGTGGTTTAGTCCTCATGCCCACATAACATTTCCTCCACAACAAGACAACACTGCTCTAGGCCAACAGCTAAATCAGACCCCCGCTGAACAGAACAAACCTCTGATTATGTCCACTGCAAAGTCACGACCGCCAGACAGAGAGGACAGAGCAGAGAGGACAGAGCAGAGAGGACAGAGAGAGAGAGCGAGAGAGAGAGAGAGAGAGAGAGAGCGAGATAGAGAGAGAGAGAGAGCGAGAGAGAGCGAGAGAGAGAGAGAGAGCGAGAGAGAGCGAGAGAGAGAGAGAAAGAGAGAGAGAGAGAGAGAGAGAGAGAGAGAGAGAGAAGAGAGAGAGAGAGAGAGAGAGAGAGAGAGAGAGAGAGAGAGAGAGAACAGCGAGTCCCAGGTAGTAATAAGGCATCATGGCTGGGATCACCCCCGCCCCCCCTCCATCTCTCCTCCTCCAAGACACACCTGCTCTTTGTTAGATGCCACATAGCAGACAGTGGTGGAGAATCTAAAACACCCCTCCGGCTACTGAAAGGCATGTGGTCTTCCTCTGTGCTGGGTCTATGGTGAAACTCACAGGCTCTTCGTTCTCTCTGTGTTTGTACTGTGGAATGCTGGACTGTATCATCACTGAAGTGGGTCTATGAAAGAGTAAAACCTACAGTCCTCTACATGTTCTATGTACAATAACACATTGAAGTAACTGACAATATCATTAGTCAAAAAGGATAAGCACAATAGAGTGTGCAAAACGATCTAAACAACAAGTTACAATCCAAAGTACAACGTTTATACTAAGGTGACCACCCCTGATATGAGAGGAGTGGACTTTTACCTGGGTGTACTGCCCAACTTGCTGTGTGGAATCCAAGGTTAAGCTGCAAACTATTCCACTAATTTAAAAACGATCTTCCCAGCCGCTGGCGATCGCTCACAGGAACATTGAGAAAAGCCAGAACCTTGAAGCAGTAACAGAAACGTGTGTAGAGCACCAGCAGGAGAGAGAAAACAGTCCGACTTTGACGCCTGGACAGCACTGTCTGCCCACAACGCGAGTGTGTGAGGAGTGTGTGTGAGAGCTGTGTAGGAGGCCTGGCGTGCTGCAGCGGGTACTGACACACACAGGCGGGTTAGGGAGAGTCCCAGACTCTTGGGGGCTGAACCAGACACCGGAGCCCCAGCACCTGGCCATGGCCCTGCCCACCTCTAACCCCCCTTGCCCTCCCCTGGTCTGAACCTTTCCCTCCCTCCCACCCTCCAACTGATCCTAGCCTATCCACTCCCACCTCTTAACCCTGTCACCAAACACCTCCACCCAACCCCCAGACACTCTCTGCTGCTCTCTACCCAATCCCAATCCACTCTCTGCTGCTCTCTACCCAATCCCAATCCACTTTCTGCTGCTCTCTACCCAATCCCAATCCACTCTCTGCTGCTCTCTACCCAATCCCAATCCACTCTCTGCTGCTCTCTACCCAATCCCAATCCACTCTCTGCTGCCCTCTACTCAACCCCAATCTACTCTCTGCTGCTCTCTACCCAATCCTAATCCACTCTCTGCTGCCCTCTACTCAACCCCAATCCACTCTCTGCTGCTCTCTACCCAATCCCAATCCACTCTCTGCTGCTCTCTCTACCCAATCCCAATCCACTCTCTGCTGCTCTCTACCCAATCCCAACCCACTCTCTGCTGCTCTCTACCCAATCCCAATCCACTCTCTGCTGCTCTCTACCCAATCCCAACCCACTTTCTGCTGCTCTCTACCCAATCCCAACCCACTCTCTGCTGCTCTCTACCCAATCCCAATCCACTCTCTGCTGCTCTCTACCCAATCCCCATTCATTCAATCTGCTGCCCTCCACCCAATCCCAATCCACTCTCTGCTGCCCTCTACCCAATCCCCATTCATTCTCTGCTGCCCTCCACCCAACCCCATCCATTCTCTGCTGCCCTCCACCCAATCCCCATTCATTCTCTCTACCAACCCCCATTCATTCTCTACTGCCTCCACCCAACCCCTATCCACTCTCTACTGCCCTATCTCTCTACTGCCCTATCTCTCTACTACCATCTCTTAATCATCTCTCTACTGCCCTATCTCTCTACCACTCTCTCTCTCTCTCTCTCTCTCTCTCTCTCTCTCTCTCTCTCTCTCTCTCTCTCTCTCTCTCTCTCTCTCTCTCTCTCTCTCTCCCCAACTTCCATTCTTTCTTTTCCCCCTCTCTATCTTTCCCTCTACTCTATCACCATTCCCCAGTGTTTTGCTTGTGGTTCTATATATCCTCTATGAGTGCCTGCACTAGAAACTTCTCTTACCCTACAATCTTCTCCCCCCGCCTCTCTCTCTCTCTCTCTCTCTCAACGTGGCACAGGGCTGACTGCAGTCTGAGGGTAGTGGTTAGTACTGGAGCGCTCAGGGCAGAGTTCAGACACAGAAGAACAACCACATAATCACAGAGTCCAAACAGAGACAGAGAGAGAGAGATAGGGAGAGGCCGAGTGAGAAAAAAGAGAAGGAGAGATTGAGAGAAGGCAAGCCCTTCAAATCTCTCACTTCCACGGCTCCATTTTCCACCTCTCTCTCTTCCCTTGCTTCCACACACTATCTCTGTTACATACTTGTGTTTCCTCAGCCATGTGAGCTTATCTAGGACAGCTTGTTCCACTCTTCCTCTGTTGATTCAGGCTTTGTCTCTGCTGCGTGCTTGTAGATAGCGACAGCTTGAGGAAAACGTTATTCCATTACTTTAGTCAGCCACAGAGCTGATCTAACAGGGTCAATGGTAAATGCTGATATTTTCATCCTCCTCTGATCCCGTGATAAAACCTGACAGGGAAACACACGGCTGCCGCCTGCCCTGCCAGAAACGCGTGTATCAGTGCATGTGGGTAGATGTGGGTGGTGTGTGGTCAAAGTCAATGTGCATGTTTTTTGAACTCATCAGGAAGCATCAGCCAGTGTGCCTTTTCGTTTCTTTGCCGTGTGGTGATATGCTACGGATGTGAGTCCTGGGAGATACGTTGCTACACCTGCAGAGGTACAAACAGACAGAAACGTGTGTTCGCATGGTGAACAGTCGCTGAGTGTTTTTCATCTATGTGCTAGCCTCGTGCTGATGCTTGCAATACATGCTGAGGGATTTAGCTCAAAGGCGCATTCTGTTGAAAATATGTACAAGTATGATTGTGTGTATGTGTGTATGTGTGTATGTGTGTATGTGTGTCACACAAAACTGAAGTTGGAACACATGCTGAGCCATGTTGCACTGAATGCATTATGTGTGTGTGTGTGTGTGTGCGTGCAGACTTGCATATATGGTGTATGTGTGTGTACCACAGGAGGTTGGTGGCTCGTGGTTAATGGCTGAGGCGAAATAGTAGAATGGTATCAAACACATGGTTCGTTCCAGACATTATTATGAGCCGTCCTCCCCTCAGCAGCCTCCTCTGGTGTGTATGTTTATATACATGTAGCTTCAGGCCGAGCTCCTCCCTCCCTTTCTCCCTGCTCTTCCACTGGTATGTGAGTGATGGGAGGGGCGCTGCATGTCATAACATAGCTTCACTACTGAGCACACCGTCTACCCACAGCTGACTGGATCTAACTGGATCTGTGCTCGGGTGTCTGAATAAATGTATATCTTTTCTCAGACATGAGTGCCCTATAGGCCTTTACAAATGTGAATGCAGTACTAAACAGACGTGTGCATTAAAGTACCTTTCCTATGAGGTAAATGATTTCACAGCCTCTGAAGCACACAGGCCTTCACTGACTCTTTAACCTCGGCCCTTATGAAGGATAACCTTATTGTTTTGGTTTGGGTGGAGAGGACCGCCACGTGCCACCACACCTTACCCCTCACCTCAAATTCTTTCCCCTTTCTATTTCCTAACCAAGATCCAGGGGGAGGAGGGAGATATTAGAGTGGAAACCACACCCCTGTTCCACCCTCACGAAACACAGCTATTAACCCCAGCGGTTCATGGTTCCAATAGCACAGAGGCACACAGAAACAGACTGACTGGCTCTGTGGTGTATGGGCAGCAGGCAGCAGGCTGAACGGTGGCCATACTGTAGCTCCACACAGCCAGCCACATTAATCAACACTTCCTTTCCCAGCCGGGCAAACACTGTGGAGATGGTTGCCATGGCAATGAAAGGCTGGCAAGCAGGAAGCGGACACACCTAAGGGATCGATGTGTGTGTGTGACTGGCCCAGGGTCTGGTCTTACTATCGTAGCTGAGGTTCAGTACAAGTAGATGTAGATGTGGCAAACTGTAGATAACACATACAAATGCATATTGTCTGTCTGCATTAATAAGGTATGCACCCTACCTCCAGCCATCTTAAAAGGCCAGCTGTTTTGGAGGATCTTCTGAAGCTCTCTCAGAGGACCCCAAACCCATCCATGCCAGCCACCACCCCTCTTCCCCTCCGTCTGGCTGGGCTGTGGGTGGCCTGAGTGGATGTCTTAAAATGTAACATGTTAGAAGCCCTCCTCTCCTCTCCCACCAGACACTCCCATCCTCAACTCCCATCCTCAATAAAGACATGTCTTCGTCCTCTCACAGTATCCTGAATCTGTGTATCCCAATGACATTCCCATATTGGGAAATAGCAGAAGTGCTCCGGATGTTGGAATTCATACAGGAAGGTAGCTTGTTTCAGTCCAACCCTTGTCTCTGCTCTGATATCTCTCCTCCGAGCTCAGTCAGGATTACACAGCTATTTCCAGTTCCTTATCTACGCAGGGACATCCCAATTCCATGGCCTAGTATACAGTCCGCAACTGTAGGTGTTATCAGTAGGCCCTGTGTCACTAAACCTTATACAAACCAAGTGTGTGTGTGTGTGTGTGTGTGTCTGTGTGTGTGTGTGTGTGTGTGTGTGTGTGTGTGTTTGTGCCATCTATAACTATAACCACTACTATTCTCTACAGTACTCTGACATTCCCTGCTCGGTCCCTTATCGCAGAGAGAGAGAGAGAGTTAGGTGGAAGGAGGGAGGGAGACTTCCCCCATAGAAGGCCTGTGGAATACCCTTGAGCTGACCTTCCTGCTTCACAGAGAACACAGGTAATGAATATTGACACAAGCGGATGACCCATACTGTAGATACAGCATGGTACTGAAGATACCATGTTTGACCCTTTCTCCCTTTCTGTCACCCCCCACACACATTCCAGACATGCCTTAGGGAGATAGAGGCCCCCAGGACAGTCACACAACGATAGCAGCAGCAGCTATTGTCTGTCAGGACCGAGAGGAGTGGCTTGGGTGTTAGCATGCCGAAGGAGCCTCACTGCTCTCCTCCTCTCTCTCAGACCACACACGAACAAACACGAACACACACACACACACACACACACACACACACACACACACACACACACACACACACACACACACACACACACACACACACACACACACACACACACACACACACACACACACACACACACACACACACACACACACACACACACGCAACAGACAAATAGACAAACTCAAGTAGACACAAATTTAAACAAGAGTGACTCAAAAGTGCTGACCTCAATAGGCAACAAACAGTGTGTGTGTCAGATTTGACAAGATTCCAGCATACTCTATAACCACATCTCTCCAGCCCTCTTCACACCTAACCACAAGCAGACAATCAACTATAAAACATTCATCAGAAGCAACATTCTCTATGCCTGGTTGTTGTCATGTAAAAAACAACTCCAATATGTAGCCTGTCAACATGCCAGTGCCAGACCTGGATGTAGCTTGTGGATCTGAAATCCTGCAGCGAGGAGTCATATGACACTGCAACAGCACCCTCTACTGGGCGAAACACAAAATCACCAAAACAAATGATCCATCTAATAGGCATGTCTTGTTTCCTGCCACATCCTTATACTCACAGGCCATAGACCAGGGGAGGACAACAGGGGCTCCTGGGTTTTATTTTGCTCCAACACACCTGATTAAACATAATCAATTAATCAGGATCTTCAATTTAGCTGTGTGAGTGCTGGTCCCTCCCAGACTGGAGTTGCCCAGCCCTGTTGTGTTTTACCATGCTCCTCCAGCTGCAGTGTTTTACCATGCTCCTCCAGCCCTGTTGTGTTTTACCATGCTCCCCCAGCCCTGTTGTGTTTTACCATGCTCCCCCAGCCCTGTTGTGTTTTACCATGCTCCTCCAGCCCTGTTGTGTTTTACCATGCTCCTCCAGCCCTGTTGTGTTTTACCATGCCACCCCAGCCCTGTTGTGTTTTACCATGCTCCTCCAGCCCTGTTGTGTTTTACCATGCTCCCCAGCCCTGTTGTGTTTTACCATGCTCCCCCAGCCCTGTTGTGTTTTACCATTCTCCTCCAGGTGCAGTGTGTTTTACCATGCTCCTCCAGCCCTGTTGTGTTTTACCATGCTCCTCCAGCTGCAGTGTTTTACCATGCTCCTCCAGCCCTGTTGTGTTTTAACATGCTCCTCCAGCCCTGTTGTGTTTTACCATGCTCCTCCAGCCCTGTTGTGTTTTACCATGCTCCTCCAGCCCTGTTGTGTTTTACCATGCTCCTCCAGCCCTGTTGTGTTTTACCATGCTCCTCCAGCCCTGTTGTGTTTTACCATGCTCCTCCAGCCCTGTTGTGTTTTACCATTCTCCTCCAGGTGCAGTGTGTTTTACCATGCTCCTCCAGCCCTGTTGTGTTTTACCATGCTCCTCCAGCCCTGTTGTGTTTTACCATGCTCCTCCAGCCCTGTTGTGTTTTACCATGCTCCTCCAGCCCTGTTGTGTTTTACCATGCTCCTCCAGCCCTGTTGTGTTTTACCATGCTCCTCCAGCCCTGTTGTGTTTTACCATGCTCCTCCAGCCCTGTTGTGTTTTACCATGCTCCTCCAGCCCTGTTGTGTTTTACCATGCTCCTCCAGCCCTGTTGTGTTTTACCATGCTCCTCCAGCCCTGTTGTGTTTTACCATGCTCCTCCAGCCCTGTTGTGTTTTACCATGCTCCCCCAGCCCTGTTGTGTTTTACCATGCTCCCCCAGCCCTGTTGTGTTTTACCATGCTCCCCCAGCCCTGTTGTGCATGCTCCCCCAGCCCTGTTGTGTTTTACCATGCTCCCCAGCCCTGTTGTGTTTTACCATGCTCCCCCAGCCCCATGTCCCCCAGCCCTGTGTTTTACCATGCTCCCCCAGCCCTGTTGTGTTTTACCATGCTCCCCAGCCCTGTTGTGTTTTACCATGCTCCTCCAGCCCTGTTGTGTTTTACCATGCTCCCCCAGCCCTGTTGTGTTTTACCATGCTCCTCCAGCCCTGTTGTGTTTTACCATTCTCCTCCAGGTGCAGTGTGTTTTACCATGCTCCCCCAGCCCTGTTGTGTTTTACCATGCTCCTCCAGCCCTGTTGTGTTTTACCATGCTCCCCCAGCCCTGTTGTGTTTTACCATGCTCCTCCAGCTGCAGTGTTTTACCATGCTCCTCCAGCCCTGTTGTGTTTTACCATGCTCCTCCAGCCCTGTTGTGTTTTACCATGCTCCTCCAGCCCTGTTGTGTTTTACCATGCTCCTCCAGCCCTGTTGTGTTTTACCATGCTCTTCCAGCTGCAGTGTTTTACCATGCTCCTCCAGCTGCAGTGTTTTACCATGCTCCTCCAGCCCTGTTGTGTTTTACCATGCTCCTCCAGCCCTGTTGTGTTTTACCATTCTCCTCCAGCTGCAGTGTTTTACCATGCTCCTCCAGCCCTGTTGTGTTTTACCATGCTCCTCCAGCCCTGTTGTGTTTTACCATGCTCCTCCAGCCCTGTTGTGTTTTACCATTCTCCTCCAGCTGCAGTGTTTTACCATGCTCCTCCAGCCCTGTTGTGTTTTACCATGCTCCTCCAGCCCTGTTGTGTTTTACCATGCTCCTCCAGCCCTGTTGTGTTTTACCATGCTCCTCCAGCCCTGTTGTGTTTTACCATTCTCCTCCAGCTGCAGTGTTTTACCATGCTCCTCCAGCCCTGTTGTGTTTTACCATGCTCCACCAGCCCTGTTGTGTTTTACCATGCTCCTCCAGCCCTGTTGTGTTTTACCATGCTCCTCCAGCCCTGTTGTGTTTTACCATGCTCCTCCAGCTGCAGTGTTTTACCATGCTCCTCCAGCCCTGTTGTGTTTTACCATGCTCCTCCAGCTGCAGTGTTTTAACATGCTCCTCCAGCTGCAGTGTTTTACCATGCTCCTCCAGCCCTGCAGTGTTTTACCATGCTCCTCCAGCCCTGCAGTGTTTTACCATGCTCCTCCAGCCCTGTTGTGTTTTACCATGCTCCTCCAGCCCTGTTGTGTTTTACCATGCTCCTCCAGCCCTGTTGTGTTTTACCGTGCTCTTCCAGCTGCAGTGTTTTACCATGCTCCTCCAGCTGCAGTGTTTTACCATGCTCCTCCAGCCCTGTTGTGTTTTACCATGCTCCTCCAGCCCTGTTGTGTTTTACCATTCTCCTCCAGCTGCAGTGTTTTACCATGCTCCTCCAGCCCTGTTGTGTTTTACCATGCTCCTCCAGCCCTGTTGTGTTTTACCATGCTCCTCCAGCCCTGTTGTGTTTTACCATGCTCTTCCAGCTGCAGTGTTTTACCATGCTCCTCCAGCTGCAGTGTTTTACCATGCTCCTCCAGCCCTGTTGTGTTTTACCATGCTCCTCCAGCCCTGTTGTGTTTTACCATTCTCCTCCAGCTGCAGTGTTTTACCATGCTCCTCCAGCCCTGTTGTGTTTTACCATGCTCCTCCAGCCCTGTTGTGTTTTACCATGCTCCTCCAGCCCTGTTGTGTTTTACCATGCTCCTCCAGCCCTGTTGTGTTTTACCATTCTCCTCCAGCTGCAGTGTTTTACCATGCTCCTCCAGCCCTGTTGTGTTTTACCATGCTCCACCAGCCCTGTTGTGTTTTACCATGCTCCTCCAGCCCTGTTGTGTTTTACCATGCTCCTCCAGCCCTGTTGTGTTTTACCATGCTCTGCCAGCTGCAGTGTTTTACCATGCTCCTCCAGCCCTGTTGTGTTTTACCATGCTCCTCCTGCTGCAGTGTTTTACCATGCTCCTCCAGCTGCAGTGTTTTACCATGCTCCTCCAGCCCTGTTGTGTTTTACCATGCTCCTCCAGCTGCAGTGTTTTACCATGCTCCTCCAGCCCTGTTGTGTTTTACCATGCTCCTCCAGCTGCAGTGTTTTAACATGCTCCTCCAGCTGCAGTGTTTTACCATGCTCCTCCAGCCCTGCAGTGTTTTACCATGCTCCTCCAGCCCTGCAGTGTTTTACCATGCTCCTCCAGCCCTGTTGTGTTTTACCATGCTCCTCCAGCCCTGCAGATTGACTGGGAGCTGAGAAGGAGTCAGGACTCCATGCAGCAGCACACAGCTGGAAGCAGCACAGTAACAGTATCATTTTAAACCGTCCCCTCGCCCATACCCGGGCGCGAACCAGGGACCCTCTGCACACATCGACAACAGTCACCCTCGAAGCATCGTTACCCATCGCTCCACAAAAGCCGTGGCCCTTGCAGAGCAAGGGGAACTACTACTTCAAGGTCTCAGAGCAAGTGACGTAACCGATTACAACGCTATTTAGCGCACACCGCTAACTAAGATAGCCGTTTCACTCACCCCCCTTTTGACCTTCCTCCGCAGCAACCAGTAATCCAGGTCAACAGCATCAATGTAACAGTATAATTTTAAACCCATCCCTCGAGCAAGGCGGAACCAGGGACCTTCTGCACACATCAACAACAGTCACCCTCGAAGCATCGTTACCCATCGCTCCACAAGAGCCGCGGCCCTTGCAGAGCAAGGGGAACTACTACTTCAAGGTCTCAGAGCAAGTGACGTAACCGATTGAAACGCTATTTAGTGCACACCGCTAACTAAGCTAGCCGTTTCACATCCGTTACACTAGCAGCAGTACATACTGTAGCTGGCAGCAGCACACAGCTAGCAGCAGCACACAGCTGGCAGTAGCACATAGCTAGCAGCAGCACACAGCTAGCAGCAGCACACAGCTGGCAGCAGCACACAGCTGGAAGCAGCACACAGCTGGCAGCAGCACACAGCTAGCATCAGCACACAGCTGGCAGCAGCACACAGCTAGCAGCAGCACACAGCTGGCAGCAGCACATAGCTAGCAGCGGCACACAGCTAGCAGCAGCACACAGCTAGCAGCAGCACATAGCTTAGTGCCACATTACCCCACTAATCTCTCCTTATCCCAGCATTCCTGCACACATATAATATTCCCCAAGTCCACCTGACACAGATAACTGTCGGATTACCGCATGACGCAATCCTCAGGGATCACAGAGAAAGCAGGAAAACAAGACAGTGAACATGTTCAACAACCCCCCCACACACAGCAGGGTGGGAGTCCTTTAGAACCTGGAGTCTGGAGATATATTGTGCTGTTGCAATTATTGCCCGTATAAATACCAGCTTTCTACTATCGGTGAAACCAACAATAGCACAGGCCCAGTGACCCACAACCTCTTTCCATGTCTGAGGGATTTTCACGCACCCCTTCATACAATATCTGGCTTGATTTGTCCCACCATGACTGACATCCTCACAACTGACACGCTTCCATGCTTCATCCTACACCATCCACCACCATGACTGACATCCTCACAACTGTCACACTTCCATGCTTCATCCTACACCATCCACCACCATGACTGACATCCTCACAACTGTCACACTTCCATGCTTCATCCTACACCATCCACCACCATTACTGACATCCTCACAACTGTCACACTTCCATGCTTCATCCTACACCATCCACCACCATGACTGACATCCTCACAACTGACACGCTTCCATGCTTCATCCTACACCATCCACCACCATGACTGACATCCTCACAACTGTCACAGAAATCGCAAACACACACAGACATGCCTGCATACATACACACAGACAAACGTCTCCACTCACTGAGGTGTAGGCGGTCTTTCCCAGGCTGTGGTTGTGATTGAGGTTCTGGTTCTCCTGCTCTCTGCTCTGCAGCCCCGCCAGGTGTCTCTCCAGAGCTGCCCAGTCCATGGTGGGCAGGGACTCTTCCTCCACAATCTCCTCCTCTCTGTATCCCCCATCCGTCCTCCTATTCCTCCTCCACCAACACCCCCTCCTCCAACGCCGCCTCTGACCCGGCTGGGCGCCTGTGGCTGGGCTTGGTGGCCCCCGTGCCCCTGGGTACTGGCCTGGTAGGGAGTGGGGCAGGATCAGGTTGCCATTCTGTTTCAGTTCCTCAGGCACGGCAGCAGCGAAGGTGGCTGTGTGTCCACTGTGAGCAGGAAGAGGTGGAGGCTTCACATCCTGGAACTCCTCGGCCAGGCTGCGGCTGTTCACGGGCTTCCTGAAGCCTCCGCCTGGCGCACCTACCACAACCCCACCCTCCTCCTGGCCAGGGGCCTGCTGGGAGCTGTAGTCCTCCCCGTACTCGCTCTTCCACTCCTCAATCACCTTCTTCTTGTACTCCTGGTAGTCCTCATCCTCCTCATAATCCTCATCCTCCAGGGTTGCCAGATCCAGGGAGGGAGAGGTTTTGTAGTCCCCTTCTAAGGTTGCCAGTTCCAGGGATGGGGAGGACTTGTAGTCCTCCAGGCATGCCAGGTCTAAGGAGGGAGAACAGGGTGTCACCTTGTTGGAGTTGGACTCGGAGCTGGAGCGACTGGAGGCGTCGCTCCCCAAGTCCATGCCATCCTCCCGGTAGTCCTGCAGTGGAGAGAGAAACAGGGATGGAGAGAAAGGTGGGAGAGAGGAGGAATGGAGAAAAATAGATATAAATAGAGGTAAGAAACAATGAGGTTGAAAAGAGAAATTATGATATTGAGATAAAGATAGAGGTTGAAAGAGAGAGAGAGAGGAAGAGAGGGACACAAACAGAGAATTTAGGGAAGTGTGCATACAGAGATTACTGTTGTGGTTTGAGACCAACAACCACAGAACACTTCCTGCCCCGGTAGAACTTCCTTCCTCTAAATTAATTTCCTTGGCACCGTTTCAGTCCCTGTCTGACGCACTTTCTCCTCTCCTCTCTGAGACAACCACTCCTTTCCTCCCTGAGACAATCTCTCTTCCCAGACACACTCTCTCCTCTCTGAGACAACCTCTCCTCCCAGACACACTCTCTCCACTCTGAGACAACCTCTCCTCCCAGACACACTATCTCCTCTCCTCCCTGAGACAATCTCTCTTCCCAGACACGCTCTCTCCTCTCTGAGACAACCTCTCCTCCCAGACACACTATCTCCTCTCCTCCCTGAGACAATCTCTCTTCCCAGACACACTCTCTCCTCTCTGAGACAACCTCTCCTCCCAGACACACTCTCTCCTCTCCTCCCTGAGACAACCTCTCCTCTCCTCCCTGAGACAACCTCTCCTCTCCTCCCTGAGACAACCTCTCCTCTCCTCCATGAGACAACCTCTCCTATCCTCCTTGAGACTTCCTCTCCTCTCCTCCCTGAGACAACCTCTCCTCTCATCCCAGGCACACTCTCTCCTCTCTGAGACAACCTCTCCTCCTCTCCTCTCCTCCCAAACACACTCTCTCTTCTCTTCTCCTCCCTGAGACAACCTCTCCTCTCCTCCCAGACACACTCTCTCTTCTCTTCTCCTCCCTGAGAAAATCTCGCCTCTCCTCCCTGAGACAACCTCTCCTCTCCTCCCAGAACTCTCTTTCTCTTCTCCTCCCTGAGACAACCTCTCCTCTCCTCCCAGACACACTCTCTTCTCTTCTCCTCCCTGAGAAAATCTTGCCTCTCCTCCCTGAGACAACCTCTCCTCTACTCCCTGAGACAAGCTCTCCTCTACCCCAGACAACTCTCTCTTCTCTTCTCCTCCCTGAGACAAACTCTCCTCTCCTCCCAGACACACTCTATCCTCTCCTACCTGAGACAACCTCTCCTCTCCTCTCTGAGACAACCTCTCCTCTCCTCCCAGATACACTCTCTCCTCTCCTCCCTGAGACAACCTCTCCTCTCCTCCCTGAGACAACCTCTCCTCTCCTCCCAGATACACTCTCTCCTCTCCTCCCTGAGACAACCTCTCCTCTCCTCCCTGAGACAACCTCTCCTCCCAGATACACTCTCTCCTCTCCTCCCTGAGACAACCTCTCCTCTCCTCCCTGAGACAACCTCTCCTCTCCTCCCTGAGACAACCTCTCCTCCATGACACAATCTCTCCTCTCTGAGACAACCTCTCCTCTCCTCCCTGAGACAACCTCTCCTCCATGACACAATCTCTCCTCTCTGAGACAACCTCTCCTCTCCTCCCTGAGACAACCTCTCCTCTCCTCCCTGAGACAACCTCTCCTCTCCTCCCTGAGACAACCTCTCCTCCATGACACAATCTCTCCTCTCTGAGACAACCTCTCCTCTCCTCCCTGAGACAACCTCTCCTCCATGACACAATCTCTCCTCTCTGAGACAAGCTCTCCTCTCCTCCCTGAGACAACCTCTCCTCCATGACACAATCTCTCCTCTCTGAGACAACCTCTCCTCTCCTCCCTGAGACAACCTCTCCTCCCGGACACAATCTCTCCTCCTGAGACAACCTCTCCTCTCCTCCCTGAGACAACCTCTCCTCCCGGACACAATCTCTCCTCCATGACACAATCTCTCCTCTCTGAGACAACCTCTCCTCTCCTCCCTGAGACAACCTCTCCTCCCGGACACAATCTCTCCTCCCTGAGACACTCTCTCCTCTCCTCCCTGAGACAACCTCTCCTCCATGACACAATCTCTCCTCTCTGAGACAACCTCTCCTCTCCTCCCTGAGACAACCTCTCCTCCATGACACAATCTCTCCTCCCAGACACACTCTCTCCTCTCCTATCTGAGACAACCTCTCCTCTCCTCCCTGAGACAACCTCTCCTCTCCTCCCTGAGACAACCTCTCCTCTCCTCCCTGAGACAACTTCTCCTCTCCTACCTGAGACAACCTCTCCTCTCCTCCCTGAGACAACCTCTCCTCTCCTCCCTGAGACAACCTCTCCTCTCCTACCTGAGACAACCTCTCCTCTCCTCCCTGAGACAATCTCTCCTCTCCTCCCTGAGACAACCTCTCCTCCATGACACAATCTCTCCTCCCAGACACACTCTATCCTCTCCTACCTGAGACAACCTCTCCTCTCCTCCCTGAGACAACCTCTCCTCTCATCCCAGACCCACTCTCTCCTCCCAGACAAACTCTCTCTCCTCCCAGACCCACTCTCTCCTCTTCTCCCAGACCCACTCTCTCCTCTCCTCTCAGACTGACTCTCTCCTCCTGTTTGTTCATATCTGAGGTTTGCATTGTAACAGCTGAGCCAGAGAGAGAGAGCAGTGATTTCTCCTATCATCACACGTATCACATAGTTTCCTATTTCCGATTGTTAATCAGAGGCAGATGCTGTCACAATGTATTTCCTTATCTGTGTCTTTGGCAAAGTCTTCCCAACAATAATGGTCAATGTGAGGAATACCAATCTCTTTCTCCAATCGTCCCGAGGTGAATGCCACTGCCATGGCTTTATATATAAACATGCACTGCAGTGGGTGTGAGTGACTTAAACGGATGAGTCCAGGGTGGCTGTCTAACCTTGACTGTCTGCAGTGTGAGGCCACAGTGTGTTGCTCGTGTTGCCCAGTGCCAGAGCAATCACTGTCTGATTGATTACCAACTTAATGAAAATGCCCACTTTGTTTATGGGCCTCCACAAATCTCAGCGTGACCTGAACCTCTTTGGGTGTTTTCGCCTCTTATTTTCAGCGGCCGCATTATCATAGCGCCTGGCATCACTTTTAAAAGTTAATGAAAAACAAGCAGCAGCGATTTATTCAAAGTCACAACTGGAAAAAACGAATTGTTATGCATCCAACACACCGAGACTGATTGGTTGATTTGATTTGGTCTTGTTCATTTTGAAATACACCAAAGAATGGAGTTCACAACGTGTTGATGAAATGATTGCAATACATTTGAATACAAAAATGGCAAACCCTGACATTAAAAACAATCAGTACAAAACCACCAACGGAGACAAGCACCTCAACAGTAACGCTTTTTCCCCCACCAACCACATTCGATAAGACTCATCTTAAAGGGATTACTTAGCATGCTAGTAGATACCCATAGACTTCCAAGAATTGCGCTAACGCTAGTTAGCATTGGCTGGGGAAACGACCTCTTAACCTCCTTCATACTGGACACAGAGACATAAACGTGGTATCCACTAGTTAATATTTAAGGTCTGCTTATAACTATGTAATAACGGTTAATATGCAGTTTATAAGCAGACCTGCAGATGAAACGATACCAGCACCTAATCTATACACAGCACACCTAACTTTATGTCTGTCTTCACTGATGTTAGTCGCCAGTTGAATGAATCTACCCAGTGATTCAAAACTGTGACTCAACTCCTTAAAGGGGTTCAATTTATTGATGCAGTGCAACTATACAGAACACAACTTCAATTCAGACCTAATGAACCTTTTTCTTATGGAACATGGACCATTGTTCAGGCTGGCAACAGTCGAGCTGTTGGCAATAGTGGCTCACTGTAACTCACACTCTCGCAAAATGACAATGTTTCGTTACATTGATTTTATATTGTGAATGTGGACTATTTTAACAAGGACAACATCTGAAAAGGGGGTTGACACACCGATTGATAGCTTGCACCTCGTGTCAATGTCGTAGTAGGCTAGTTGACATCTAGGCGGGGGGACATATGCGCGCATCCTGCACCTCGCCCCATATCCCCGAGTCCAGTCACGTTTGTGATTAAGATTCGAGATCAGAATGTTGTGTAGGCTACATGTGACACATCGCCTACACGAGGTCACGAATCCATGCGCAGGCGTTTAAAGAGTGGTGCGCGTTCGTTACAATGTGGCTACAATGATCCATCCGGTTGCTTTTATTCGAAAGTCTGCCTGCCATTCCAAGATGATTCAAAAACGATTATATTAGCCTACTCTGTACATTATAACTAAGAAGCTAGATAAGGGATCATGGCGTGTTTCCTTTAGCTCCAGCCATTAAAGTAGGCTACCACTTTAGCCTGCAGTGGGGAAGCCGTGGGAATCCGTTTTAAATCTCAACCTGCGAGTCGTTAAAAGGGCAACGGCTCAATTTGTGGGAATGAGTGTAGCCTCTCTGTATAATTCTAAAAAGAATAGAACAGCTCTAGCCCTATCAAACACGTCGGAATTAAAGTGACGCTTCCAGCTCCTGTATTATCATATTAATACACTGTTTGGCGTCGGTTCATTTGAGTCCGTGTAAAATGTGTAGCCTTATTATTTAAAGTGATTCAGAAGGAGAAAAATCCCGTCAAGACATCCGGGCGGGGGAGCGGTGGGCCCCGCTTTGTTTCATCCTCTCTCCGATTAACCTCGTAGCCCACACTGGGTGGATTTGGCCGTACAATACATGCAAATTCACAGCTGCGCGGAACCCCACCCCGAAAGCAAGGCGGGTGTTTTGGGTTTAATTCGTGTCTTGGAGGGGACACTGGCCACAATAATAAACCCCTGTCGTTTTAATGTACTTTTGAATAAGCTACAAAACCAGTTTGCACTTGCTTATTAGGCTAAATGGTCATTGCATTTAACGCCTATGCCTCATGGTGTCATTTAGGCTACCCAAACCTCTGCTCTGTGCAATAGCCCACCCGCTGTGGTAAAGTGTGTTCAGTCGATGCCAATTAATACAAACCTTTAATGCAGGTAAATACTGTATCAACTTCATAAACAGATAGAGGGCAAATAGCCATCTGCAGAGTCATTCATCCTCAAATGATGTAATGTTCCCAAAAAGTAACCGGAAAACCTCATATCCCCCGGCAACAGCGGTGACAGTACCATCCAATTTCACAACGCAGATGACAACCAAAATAACGAGTCCACACTGACGACAGGGTTCCTATCAATAGACCACACTGCACTACATATCAATAAACACTGTTTACCCCTCCATGGTTAGGCTGATATAGGCTATTGAATAAGACAGCCGATATCCTATAATAAACCAGCTCAAGTACCGACTGTACTAATGATAGTCTACTAACCTGCAAACGCCCTATATTAAAATGTCTGAATGACAGAAAACAGCCTATTCTAAATAAATCTAGTATGACCGATGACCTATAGAAGACATAAATTAAGGTAACGCAAATAGCCCAGCCTATGGGTTGAATAGTCATCACAACAAACACAGCACCAATACTTACTGTCATTTTCTCTGTAAGATCTCTTGTCTCAAGACATTTTAAAGTCAATACCAGTCAACAATTGGGTCTTTATTTGTCAGTACACTCGGGAGATGGTGAGGATATTATCCGCTACCCGGAGATATTAGAGAAAGCCGGTAGATTGTTGAGAGCGTATGCCAGTCCAGTCATTGCTCTGTGTGTATCCGCCGCGGAGCCCAACCCTTGAGCCCTCCCGAGAATGAGTTTAAAAAAAAGACACGTTAAAATAGATGAGTTAAAAAAGAATTGCGCGCTCCCAGATCGCCTCTTCTCTATTATTTCCCGGTACAGACGTCAAACGTCGCTTCTACTGTTCAGCGCATGCACACACAAACTCACAGAGTGATTGGCGAGAGAATGTGAATGTGTCTCTCTCCGCGCGTTTTTGTCGTCCGCACAAGTCAGCCTCGCACGTATCTCTGCTTTCCAGTGCATTCAACGTAACGCTCACACACTATCCCTGCCACAGCGGCGTCTCAACTTCTCCAGCGCTCTATCCCAGCAGGCTGCTCTGAGGACAAACTGACGACAGAACAGTAGCCCTGCCTTCTGCACTCACTGACCTTGCGAATGGTATATTGAGGGAAAGAGCCAGAGAGAGAAATATAGGCAGAGAGAGAGAGAGAGAGAGAGAGAGAGAGAGAGAGAGAGAGAGAGAGAGAGAGAGAGAGAGAGAGAGAGAGAGAGAGAGATGAGAAAGAAAGAGCCCAACACTATATCTAGTTGAATAATTCAAGATGCCCTGGTGCTCTGAATAGGTTTGGAACAGTTTCTGTCACACTGTGAATACATAAACTATAAGCAGCCTTGGACATCTCAAGGATACTGCTGTCATGTCCTTTGTAACTGAAGTGCTGTGTTGAGGAACATAAAGATAGATCAAGTCATCTGGACAGACCTGTGTTTTGGCCCAGAGGGTTGTGGTCTGTTTTGTTACCAAGCTCTGTTTAGTCTCAGTCTTTTGCCAGACTGCCATGCAGTAGGGTGGCACTGGGCAGCACTGTCCACAGAATTCATTGGCTGTGTCTTAAATCACACCCTATTCCATATAGTGCCCTACTTTTGGCTAGAGTCCTCTGACATCTCCATCTCACTTTTGGCCAAGGCCTATTCTCCATATGGTGCACTACCTCTATCCAAAAGTAATAAAGAACAGCCACTGGGCAAAAACTGGTTGAATCAATATTATTTCCAAGTCCATTTAATCCCCAAAAAATCAATGTGAGGACGTTGAATCAACGTGGGAAACGAATAGGTTTTGCAAAAAAAAAATCATCAACGTACGGACATTTAGTCTTTTTTTCCCACCCGTCTTTTACCCTTAATCCAAATGACATGGTGGAATGTTTTGTTGATTTCACGTTGAGTTCACAAGTCGTAGTTGAACTGATGTCTGTGCTCAGTGGGTAAAATGTCACCTGAGATTTACCACTGTTGAGTGCACATATGGACAGCTGCACTCACAGGGTTGAGACAGGATTAACACAAACATGTTATTCCTCTGACATGTTAATATACACAGAAGAAAAATATAAACGCCACATGTAAAAAAAATCAAACACATTTTCCATACGCACAAAAAGCTTATTTCTCTCAAATGTTGGGGAGAAATGTATTTACATTCCTGTTAGTGAGAATTTATCCTTTGCCAAGATAATCCATCCACCTGACAGATGTGGCATCTCATGAAGCTGATTTCAACTGCATAATTATTACACAGCTGCACCTTGTGCTGGGGACAATAAAGGGCCACTTTAAAATGTGCAGTTTTGTCATACAACACAATGCCACTGATGTCTCAGGTTTTGAGGGAGTGTCCACCAGAGCTGTGCAGTTTTGTTATACAACACAATGCCACTGATGTCTCAAGTTTTGAGGGAGTGTCCACCGGAGCTGTGCAGTTTTGTCATACAACACAATGCCACTGATGTCTCAAGTTTTGAGGGAGTGTCCACCAGAGCTGTTGCCAGATCATTGAAATGAACATTGTTTTAGAAAATTTGGCAGTACGTCCAACCGGCCTCACAATCGCAGACCACGTGTAACCATGCCAACCCAGAAGCTCCACATCAGGCTTCTTCACCTGCGGGATCATCTGTGGAGGTTCAGGGGGGATGCTGAGGAGTATTTATGTCTGTAATAAAGCCCTTTTGTGGGGAAAAACTCATTGTGGGTGAGCCTGGCTGCACCTCTGCCCAGTCATGTGAAATCCATAGATTAGGGCCTAATTAATGTATTTCAATTGACTGATTTCCTTATATTAACCGTAAGTCAGTCAAATCTTAAAAATTGTTGCATGTTGTGTTTATAATTTCATCAGTACAGCATTTTCAGACATGGGTATCAAATTAAGACTCAGAGCATTACAACCACCGATAACACACATATGCTGCACGGCCCAGATTTAAACCTCTAAACATAGTTTATTGGAGGAGGATGGGAGCGGTGTGCAGATATATAAATATATAATAGCAGCACAAAGGATTACGGCCTGGTAATGAAAGAGCACTACTTCAAAGACCCCTCACTGAGACACTCTCCTCGCTACAGAGGGGACACCACCATCAGGGATCTCCCCAAAGAGAGATGCAGCGGGGGCCCTATCGCTATCTCCCCGTCACACCCCCCCCATTCCCATATTTCCCACTTCCCCCACTTCTCATCAGACAGATCCCCCAAACGCCAATTGGTCACAGAGGCAGTGAGCTACCAGATAGTTAAATGCCTTTAGGGAAGCTGGGACACTTTTGGGTTCCTCATCTAGTGAGGAACGTGATGTGGGTGAGTTAACAGTCTCACCAGGCAATTAGCTTGTCAACAGGAGGCTAATCTAGTGTGTTTTAGTCCTCTACACACCCCCCCCCCAACACTTACAACCCCACACCCTCAACTGCGATACCCAACCTTCTTGAAGTTCCTTTATTACCTCCCTTCAAGTAAAGGCCATAGCAATTATTTGATCCAAAATGGCTCTCTGCCCTTTACAAATTGGACCAGAAAACATCTGTGAAGCGTCAGAGAAGATCTTCAACGACATGATAGAGATGTCCATGTCAGTTCACGCAGAAGGCTTTTGATCGATGTCTTCAACCCATCTTCAAAAGAAGACCGTACTGCAGATGACTTTTACTGTACTTTTTTGATTTAGGACAGGCGGTCAAAGGAAGTTCACCAGTCAACATCACACAGTACGGCTCACCCCAGGTACCTCAACCCTGTTGTGTTTCTATCACTGTGCCCTGCAGTGCCAATGAACAGTGAGGTGGCTATGAAACTGCCAGCCAACAGGCCTCACCCGTCATATGGGCGCTCGGAGGGGCACAGAATTCATCCCAGATCTACCTGGAACTGCCTACCTGCCAATCACCCAGAGCCGGGCTGCATGGTGAAACTATCTATCTGACAGATATCACTGAGGTCCTATTACTGACAGAGAGATAAGGGCTAGAAAAAAACACTTTCAGGTAATACTCGGAAAAACAGAGAACATATTCATTCCTCTGCTTATATCCGTCTCACAGGCGTTTAAAAAACAGACCGCCTGACAGTCGTTGAGAAATGGAAGCTGTCTGCCTCGTCAGGAACTCACCCACTCTGACGGAGGAACACAGACAGTGACCTTGGAGGCTTCCACACAGTGAGAACAGTCTCTCTCTCTCTCTCTCTCTCTCTCTCTCTCTCTCTCTCTCTCTCTCTCTCTCTCTCTCTCTCTCTCTCTCTCTCTCTCTCTCTCTCTCTCTCTCTCTCTCTCTCTCTCTCTCTCTCTTTTTCTTTCATGTCAGAAGAGCAGGAATAAAAAGAACCCCCTTGAAGTAAGACGAGTTGAACCCCACAACAGACACTGAACCGTCAAAAACAGGACTGGACATGGCTGTGGTACAACCCTCAAGCCTTGAGTGGGGAAATAACCTGTTAGGTTAGGAGACACTAAATCCCACATGGGGACTCTAACAACCCTCTCCTCTCAGGTCACAATCTCCTGCTATGTCTAGTTAGGCAGATGGCTAAAAAAAATCCAGACCCGAGACTGGTACAGAGCAACGGTCCCCAGATACCAACTACCTCTACCCCAAGATACCAAATACCTCTACCCCCAGATACCAACTACCTCTACCCCAAGATACCAAATACCTCTACCCCCAGATACCAACTACCTCTACCCCAAGATACCAAATACCTCTACCCCCAGATACCAACTACCTCTACCCCAAGATACCAAATACCTCTATCCCCAGATACCAACTACCTCTACCCCAAGATACCAAATACCTCTACCCCCAGATACCAACTACCTCTACCCCAAGATACCAAATACCTCTACCCCCAGATACCAACTACCTCTACCCCAAGATACCAAATACCTCTACCCCCAGATACCAAATACCTCTACCCCCAGATACCAACTACCTCTACCCCCAGATAACCAACTACCTCTACCCCAGATACCAACTACCTCTACCCCCAGATACCAACTACCTCTACCCCCAGATAACCAACTACCTCTACCCCCAGATACCAACTACCTCTACCCCCAGATACCAACTACCTCTACCCCCAGATAACCAACTACCTCTACCCCAGATACCAACTACCTCTACCCCCAGATACCAACTACCTCTACCCCCAGATAACCAACTACCTCTACCCCCAGATACCAACTACCTCTACCCCCAGATAACCAACTACCTCTACCCCCAGATACCAACTACCTCTACCCCCAGATACCAACTACCTCTACCCCCAGATAACCAACTACCTCTACCCCCAGATAACCAACTACCTCTACCCCCAGATACCAACTACCTATACCCCCAGATACCAACTACCTCTACCCCAAGATACCAAACACCAAAACCCTGTGGGAGCATTGGGAGAGGGAGGCAGGCTGTCATTGATGAATATCAGATGTCCACAATGGAGATCTGATCTTTGACTGGCTAAACGACTCACTGGTACTGAATATCAACAGGGTATGTGAAAGACAGGTATTCAGCTTAACCATGTGACAATTGCCTCTGTGTTAAAACCTTGTGAGTTTAGAGAAAGCGGGTGAGTGTTGTGTGTGTGTGTGTGTGTGTGTGTGTGTGTGTGTGTGTGTGTGTGTGTGTGTGTGTGTGTGTGTGTGTGTGTGTGTGTGTGTGTCATGTTGTTTCATGCAGGATGGGTTAGCTGAGGAAAGCTGCTTACATTTAGGTTGACGATTAACACCTGATTCTATCAATGTAGCATTTGATATGATGAACAACGTTAGCCGTTAATGAAGTGTGAAATGAGTTGCTAGAAAAACACAAAGTGGCATATTTTTTTTCCCTGAACAGTGTGGAAAGTCATTCATTAGATTCATTAAGATGACAAGCCCATCAGACTCCAAACAGGAGCCTATCTGCGGAGTGTTCTTTCCTGGGTGAAATATAATTGGAATGCTGAGTTTGTGTAATATGTCTTTGTTTTAATAGGAGTGAATCAGTCACCCAGCCACAGTGCTCCACATCTATCTTGTGTCTGCAGACCTTATAAACCCTTAACAGAATGGCCACATCTATCTGCAGGTCTGCACTGCCACCAGCCTACAGAGGACAGACAGGAGATAATACGAAAGGAGTAGAATTCATGTGGAATGATGGTGTTGATGCAAGAAGGATCTTAATTGAAAATAAATGGTACATTTTCATTTTTGAATTTGAATTTCCGTTTATCTCCTCAACTGACTGAATGGAAATAGAATTGACATTTACCCTGCCCTGTAAGGATACAACCAGTGAAGTTTGAGAGAGTTTGCTCATTAACTTCCTGAGTTATAATTGTAAGTTGTGACCTGAGTCATCAGTGTGACAGGAGAGATCAGGATCGGCGTAGGAGCAGAAGATGGAAGCCCACTTCAGGCTGATTACATCAAACTGAAGGCTACTGCTAATTAGAGGGAAGGCAGGGGATGGTAATTAACTAAAGTAGCCAAGCCAGGAGAGGCCTCCTGTGGGAGGGGGAGAAATATAGGCCCGGGTCTGCATGGTCCCTCAGGGTCTTTAACCCTGTACCAAAGTGGAGAGAACTCAACGTTTTATTGTTAGGCTCCTGATACTTCCCAGTTTAACATCCTCTCACCCGCCTCTCTCTCCTTCCCTCTCTCCCTGTCTCTCTCTCCTTACCTCTCTCTCCTTCCCTCTCTCCCTGCCTCTCTCTCCTTCCCTCTCTCCCTGTCTCTCTCTCCTTCCCTCTCTCCCTGCCTCTCTCTCCTTCCCTCTCTCCTTGTCTCTCTCTCCTTCCCTCTCTCCCTGCCTCTCTCCCCTTCCCTCTCTCCCTGCCTCTCTCTCCTTCCCTCTCTCCCTGTCTCTCTCTCCTTACCTCTCTCCCTGTCTCTCTCTCCTTCCCTCTCTCCCTGTCTCTCTCTCCTTCCCTCGCTCCCTGTCTCTCTCTCATTCCCTCTCTCCCTGCCTCTATCTCCTTCCATCTCTCCCTGCCTCTCTCTCCTTCCCTCTCTTCCTGCCTCTCTCTCCTTCCCTCTCTCCCTATCTCTCTCTCCTTCCCTCTCTCCCTGCCTCTCTCTCCTTCCCTCTCTCCCTGTCTCTATCTCCTTCCCTCTCTCCCTGTCTCTCTCTCCTTCCCTCTCTCCCTGCCTCTCTCTCCTCCCCTCTCTCCTTGTCTCTCTCTCCTTCCCTCTCTCCCTGCCTCTCTCTCCTTCCCTCTCTCCCTGCCTCTCTCTCCTTCCCTCTCTCCCTGTCTCTCTCTCCTTACCTCTCTCCCTGTCTCTCTCTCCTTCCCTCTCTCCCTGTCTCTCTCTCCTTCCCTCTCTCCCTGTCTCTCTCTCCTTCCCTCTCTCCCTGCCTCTCTCTCCTTCCCTCTGTCCCTGTCTCTCTCTCCTTCCCTCTCTCCCTGTCTCTCTCTCCTTCCCTCTCTCCCTCTCTCTCTCTCCTTCCCTCTCTCCCTGCCTCTCTCTTCTTCCCTCTCTCCCTGCCTCTCTCTCCTTCCCTCTCTCCCTGTCTCTCTCTCCTTACCTCTCTCCCTGTCTCTCTCTCCTTCCCTCTCTCCCTGTCTCTCTCTCCTTCCCTCTCTCCCTGTCTCTCTCTCCTTCCCTCTCTCCCTGTCTCTCTCTCCTTACCTCTCTCCCTGTCTCTCTCTCCTTCCCTCTCTCCCTGTCTCTCTCTCCTTCCCTCTCTCCCTGTCTCTCTCTCCTTCCCTCTCTCCCTGTCTCTCTCTCCTTCCCTCTCTCCCTGTCTCTCTCTCCTTCCCTCTCTCCCTCTCTCTCCTTCCCTCTCTCCCTGTCTCTCTCTCCTTCCCTCTCTCCCTCTCTCTCCTTCCCTCTCTCCCTGTCCTTCTCTCCCTGTCTCTCTCTCCTTCCCTCTCTCCCTGTCTCTCTCTCCTTCCCTCTCTCCCTGTCTCTCTCTCCTTCCCTCTCTCCCTGTCTCTCTCCTTCCCTCTCTCCCTGCCTCTCTCTCCTTCCCTCTCTCCCTGTCTCTCTCCCCTTCCCTCTCTCCCTGTCCTTCTCTCCCTGTCTCTCTCTCCTTCCCTCTCTCCCTGTCTCTCTCTCCTTCCCTCTCTCCCTGTCTCTCTCTCCTTCCCTCTCTCCCTGTCTCTCTCTCCTTCCCTCTCTCCCTGTCTCTCTCCTTCCCTCTCTCCCTGCCTCTCTCTCCTTCCCTCTCTCCCTGTCTCTCTCTCCTTCCCTCTCTCCCTGTCCTTCTCTCCCTGTCTCTCTCTCCTTCCCTCTCTCCCTGTCTCTCTCTCCTTCCCTCTCTCCCTGTCTCTCTCTCCTTCCCTCTCTCCCTGCCTCTCTCTTCTTCCCTCTCTCCCTGTCTCTCTTACAGACGTCATAGTTAGAATATACAGAATAGTATCAAAATGATTTCTTCAAAAGGCTGAGACTCACTCTCACTCTATCAACTAGGGTTGCAAAGGGAGAGTTTATTACTGGAAACTTTGAAAGTTTAACAGTAAACTACCAGAATGTTGGTATCTTTCAAGGATTTTATGTAATCTATCACAAGACATCTAGTGGCCCATTTGGGTATTTCAGATTATCACAGGTGTCGGTAATCATCTCTCGCCCTTCTGCGTGGCCTTAACACATGTAAAATATATGAAATATTTAAATAACATGATTTTAAAATAACAAAATGTATGACAAAGCTGTAAAACATCCTAAATATAAACCATACATTTAGTGAATACCATTGGTGTTTAATTTGAAGGTTTCAGCATGAAATATCCTTTATATATTATTTTACTAACTTTTTATTTATTGACTATGTCAATATGTATTTGTTGTCAATCTTTTGGCATAAAACTGGTGGAAGTTGTGAAAGAAGTCAATAGTTGGAAGGGTTGCAGAGTTAATAAAAATAATGCCATTGTTGATTAGATGCTTTTTTCAGCAGTTCAGCTATTTTCTCTTGAACAATACGGTCTACTAGAAACTCATGGACAATATGGACTCCAATATAATAAATTAATACTATATATATGAATATATTTTTTCAAGTTATTCAAGTATAAATGACCAAAGTTCCGATAATATTGCCAAAGATTTTCTGTTAATTACCAAAATTACTGAAGATTCCATGAACTTTGGTAAATTACTAGTAGCTTTGCAACCCTAATCTCAACAGCTACACATTTATATTGCCATAGCTTCTCTCTTGAGATCCTTCTCTTTTCTGCAACAAGGCATAAAAAACAGCTAGCCCAGCAGTTAAAGGACTAGTTCACTATTTTACAACTTGATGTTAGATGGTTCCTTACCCTGAAAGTCGTCTATGGACCAGGACAAACTGTTGGTTCATGGTTAAATTTTCTTTAAAACGGCCGTTACAAACTTCAGCTAACTTTAGCCACCACTACCTAAAAATCTATGGAAGTGACGGTGGCATGTGAGCATGTTTTGAAAAATGTTAAAATCAACTGAAATCAATTACATATTTGATTTGATGTTACGTAAAGGTGATTTGGCCATAAAAAAATACATGCTCACATGCCCCCATCACTTCCATAGATTCTTTGCTAACTGTGGCTAAAGTTAGTAATGGTTGTATAAAGGGAACGGAACCATGGATTCCAGTTTCTCCTGGCCATAGAATACTTTCAGGGTGAGAAACCATCTAACATCAAGTTGTAAAATAGTGAACTAGTCCTTTAAGTCAGAGAGAAACTGTGAGACTCAGACTGTGTCTGGTCCCTCAGCTGGCTGGACAGGCACACCTCAATGCCCATCTCTGCCTCTCTGCCCTGTCAGCACTACAGATAACGAGGGACACAGTTGCCTGCCCGACATACACACAATTTATTGCCCACACCAAATTGGAACACGTCTCAGGTGCTTTAAGCATGAAACGCTCCTGCTATTCTCCCCCTTCGCCGTAAATGACTAAATGCAGAGATCCGCAGGGGGAGAGGAGTTGATTTAGAGAGGGAATAAAAAGATGGAGAGAGAAAGAGAATCATGGAGGGGAGGGGGAGAGGAAGGCAGTGTGTCTGCGACTGAGGTGTGTTGTTGCTCCAAGTTGAAATTGCCCCACTGAACACAGGTCTAGAATCAGATTACCCTCCCAACAATCCTAACCTGAACTATTAGAGGGTTAAACACAGTTGACTTCAGATCAGATCACAGGTGACAACTCCATTACACCTGAGTGGGTGGAGGAGGTGACAGGCTGGAGACAAGGTTTGTGCGACATCATGACGACAGCAGGGGACCTGGAAGGTGGCAGAACGCTGTCCAGACCAATTATTCATTGTTCGGAGTCACCAGACACCACTCTGTCCCGCTTCACATACTCACACAAATCCTCATACCTCAACAACACATCTGACAGACGGACTGAGAGAGGAAGAGGAGAGAAGCGAGATGGAGGGAAGGGAGACAGAGGAGTGTGGGGGGGGGGTGAGAGGGAAATAAGGAGAGCTAAAGTCTGAAAGATGGGAAGACAAGAAAGAGAGGGAGGAAGAATATGAGTGAGAGAGAGAGAGAGAGAAGAGAAAGAGAGAGAGAGAGAGAGAGAGAGAGAGAGAGAGAGAGAGAGAGAGAGAGAAGAGAGAGAGAGAGAGAGAGAGAGAGAGAGAGAGAGAGAGAGAGAGAGAGAGAGAGAGAGAGAGAGAGGAAGACTGTATCTGGGTTCTTGGCTATAAGTCACATAATGACAACAGAGGGCTAGGGGGATGATTGCATTATGAGCTCTGCATCTACCCTCAATCATTATCATTATGCATATTCACATATTCATTGATGCTTATGTTATTGTACTGTATTACAGCAGATGCATGCAAGACAGCAGACTAGCAATGAGACCAATAAAGCACCACAGTATGAGTCATAATACACATAAAACCAAGCAGTTAAATAGGGAAATGGTCCCAGTCGTTTTCCCACCATACATTTTTCCCATAGAGGATTTTAGAAACTTAAACTTTTTAGAAACACTTAAAATAAGGGCTGTTCTTTTTGTGTAGGCTCACCCTGCGTTATGTTTAGATCTCTCTGGGACACGGTGACTTTTAGCAATACAGTGGCAAGGAAAAGTATGTGATCCCTTTGGAATTACCTGGATTTCTGCACAGATTGGTATAATTGTTTGTGTGTTATTAGTTGAAGCACACCGTGTTGGCCTATTGTTGTGACTAAGACAAAGATCAGATCAAATTGTATGAGTCATTTATGCAGAAATCCAGGTAATTCCAAAGGGTCCACATACTTTTTTGTGCCACTCTAATATTCAATATATTCATCTGTATTATGACCTTCACTTTGGGGCAACTATACAGCCTGAAATGAAGACTCATCAAAAACAACACGCAACAACTAAGAGGACTCATCTTATATGTTCCTTTAAGATCTCTGCATTCGCCTTTAGTCCGGATAGGTACTCAAGACAGGCAGCAAACGTGTGCCGCTTCGAGGTGTACAGCAACTGTTTGCGATGTGAGGGAGCACTTTAGGTTTAAACAATTCAGGAGAGAGAGAGAGAGAGAGAGAGAGAGAGAGAGAGAGAGAGAGAGAGAGAGAGAGAGAGAGAGAGAGAGAGACAGAGAGAGAGAGAGAGAGCGAGAGAGAAAGAGAGAGAGAGAGAGAGAGAGAGAGAGAGAGAGAGAGAGAGAGAGAGAGAGAGAGAGAGAGAGAGAGAGAGAGAGAGAGAGAGAGAGAGAAATAAGAAGAGGTGAGCGAGAGTGAGTAGAACAAACGCATTTAGAGAAACGGCAGACAAGTCCTTTCACAAGACCGATGGGATGTCAGAGGGAAGAAATTAAGCGAGACTTCACGGAGGGAGACAATGGGAAATGGTCTTTTAGGTTTTTGGAAAAAAGACACAACAAGGATGGAGAGGTGCCTTTCGCTGTCAAATGCCGTTTTGGAGCACTCCGTGGACTACATCTGTTTTCATGGTGATCACTGTAAAGGATCCTATACAGTCGAGAGACGGGTGTGGGTTGGTTGCCTAGGTCACAGTTCTGACAGAACGATGCTCAGAGATTACACAAGGAAGAGAGAGAGAGAGTAAACTAAGGAGAGAGAGAGAGAGAGAGAGAGGAAGACTGTATCTGGGTTCTTGGCTATAAGTCACATAATGACAACAGAGGGCTAGGGGATGATTGCATTATGAGCTCTGCATCTACCCTCAATCATCATGCATATTCACATATTCATTGATGCTTATGTTATTGTACTGTATTACAGCAGATGCATGCAAGACAGCAGACTAGCAATGAGACCAATAAAGCACCACAGTATGAGTCATAAACACATAAAACCAAGCAGTTAAATAGGGAAATGGTCCCAGTGCCCATAATACACTTTTTCCCATAGAGGATTTTAGAAACTTAAACTTTGACAAACACTTAAAATAAGGGTGTTCTTTTTGTGTAGGCTGACCCTGCGTTGATGTTAAATCCTCTGGGACACGGTTTTTAGATGACAGTGGCAAGGAAAAGTAAAAAATGATTTTGGAATTACCTGGATTTCTGCATAGATTGGTATAATTGTTTGTGTGTTATTAGTTGAAGCACACCGTGTTGGCCTATTGTAATTTTCAATAGGTACACTTGTGACTAAGACAAAGATCAGATCAAATTGTATGAGTCATTTATGCAGAAATCCAGGTAATTCCAAAGGGTCCACATAATTTTTTTGTGCCACTCTAAAAATATTCAATATATTCATCTGTATTATGACCTTCACTTTTGGGCAACTATACAGCCTGAAATGAAGACCTCAAAAATAATGCAAAACTAAGAGGACTCATCTTAATGTTCCTTTAAGATCTCTCATTTTTTAGTCCGGATAGGTACTCAAGACAGGCAGCAAACGTGTGGCTGAGGTGTACAGCAACTGTTTTGTGCCCCACTTTAGGTTTAAACAATTCAGGGCGTGAGTGGGCAGAGTAAAAAGATTGAAGTGCCTTTGAAGAGGGAGGTAGTAGGTGCCAGGTTCTTCACACTCAACAGTTTCCGAGAGAGAAAGAGAGAGAGAGGTCCAGACCAAAAGGACATCCAGCCAAGAGAGGGTCTTCAGAGAGAAGAGAGAGAGAGAGACAGAGAGAGAGGGTCGAGAGAGAAAGAGAGAGATCTTTGTACACTCACTTTATATTATAACAGCCTTGGCTAAATATTAGCAGGTGGCTTTCCGAGCGCAGTTACTCCAGACTAGGTTAACTAATGACACCGAGTCGAGCAACTGTGATGGACTCAGAGCTGTAATGGATAAAAAGGCAGGCCACTCTTGTGCAGCCACTAATGCGTGAGAGCCATAACGGAGAGCCACTCCAGCTGAAATGTATGTGCTGTCACACCCAGAGTGGACAACGGAGAGGTCCCTGTGTGCTCTCTCCAGAAAAAGGCCTCAGAGAGAGAGAGAGAGAGAGAGAGAGAGAAGAGAGCCCCTCGGGGACCGTTCCACACTGATCCACGAGAGAGAGGAGAGATTATCGACACCATCACGCATAAGCACACTTCTCAGGTGAGCGCTAGTGAGTAGAACAAACGCATTTAGAGAAACGGCACTCAAGTCCTTTCACAAGACCGATCTTCTCGGGGAAGAAATTAAGCGTCGCACTTCACGGAGGGAGACAATGGGAAATGGTCTTTTAGGTTTTTGGAAAAAAGACACAACAAGGATGGAGGGTGCCTTTCGCTGTCAAATGCCTTCTTTCCCTTCTCTCTCTCCCATCATCTGTTTTCATGGTGATCACTTAAAAGGATCCTTCAGTGGAGAGACGGGTTGGGTTGGTTGCTCTAGGTCTTCAGTTCTGACAGAACGATGCTCCATTCTTACACAAGGAATCCAAGAGACAGGAAGGAAATGAGATCGTATTAAACTAGAGTGAACTTTCATAGTCAGGCACTTGAAGTGGATTATGAAGTACAACAGGGATGATTAGACTTAATCCATTCATGAAAAGCCATACCGATATAGAGCTTCGACAGAGTGGAGGGCTTGATTGAATTAAAGAGCTAGGGTTTGGTTTCGAACACAGGTAGGAACAACTAATTACACTCCATTGTAAAGTGCCTATAATACACTGAGGGCACAAAACATTATGGACACCTGCTCTATACATGACAAAGACTGACCAGGTGAATCCAGGTGAAAGCTATGATCCCTTATTGATGTTAAATCCACTTCAATTTGTGTAGATGAAGGGGAGGAGACAGGTTAAAAAATGATTTTTAATCCTTGAGACAATTGAGACATGGATTGTGTACAATGGGGCAAAAAATATTTAGTCAGCCACCTCCCTTCTTCAAGTTCTCCCACTTAAAAGATGAAAGAGGCCTGTAATTTTCATCTAGGTACACTTCAACCATGACAGACATGATGAGAATTTTTTTGCAAATAAATTCATAAAAAAATCCTACAATGTGATTTTCTCTCCCTTTTTTTCTCATTTTGTCTGTCATAGTTGAAGTGTACCTTAATGAAAATTACAAGCCTCTCTCATCTTTTTAAGTCCTTCTTGCACAATTGGTGGCTGACTAAATCCCTTTTTGCCCCACTGTCTTCTGTGCCATTCAGGGCGTGAGTGGGCAAGTAAAAAGATTGAAGTGCCTTTGAACAGGGTAAGGTAGTAGGTGCCAGGTTCTTCACACTCAACAGTTTCCTGTGTGTATCAAGAATGGTCCACCACCAAAAGGACATCCAGCCAACTTGGGGGGGGGGGGGGGGGTCTTCATCTTTTTACACTCACTTTATATTATAACAGCCTTGGCTAAATATTAGCAGGTCCCTTTCCTCTCGCGCAGTTACTCCAGACTAGGTTAACTAATGACACCTCTCGAGCAACTGTGATGGACTCAGAGCTGTAATGGATAAAAAGGCAGGCCACTCTTGTGCTTTCTTAATGCGTGAGAGCCATAACTTCAGCGAGCCACTCCAGCTGAAATGTATGTGCTGTCACACCCAGAGTGGACAACGGAGAGGTCCTTCTGTGCTCTCTCCAGAAAAAAAGGCCTCACCTCGCGCCCCTCGGGGACCGTTCCACACTGAACCACGCTTCGAGGAGAGATTTCGACACCATCACGCATATCACACTTCTCAACCGCTCCCATTATCTCCCTCCCTTCTTCTCTCTCCCTTCTTCTCTCTCCCTTCTTCTCTCTCCCTTCTTCTCTCTCCCATCTTCTTTCTCCTTCTTCTCTCTCCCTTCTTCTCTCTCCCATCTTCTCTCTCCCTTCTTCTCTCTCCCATCTTCTCTCTCCCTTCTTCTTTCTCCCTTCTTCTCTCTCCCATCTTCTCTCTCCTTCTTCTCTCTCCCTTCTTCTCTCTCCCTTCTTCTCTCTCCTTCTTCTTCTTTTCTCCCTTCTTCTCTCTCCCTTCTTCTCTCTCCCTTCTTCTCTTATTCTCCCTTCTTCTCTCCCTTCTTCTCTTTTCTCCTTCTTCTCTCTCCTTCTTCTTCTCTCCTTCTTCTTCTCTCCCTTCTTCTTTCTCCCTTCTTCTCTCTCCCTCTTCTCTCTCTCCCCATCTTCTCTCTCATCTCTCTCTCCCTTCTTCTCTCTCTCTTCTTTCTCTCCCTTCTTCTCTCTCCCTTTTCTCCCTTCTTCTCTCTCTCCCTTCTTCTCTCTCCCATCTTCTCTCTTCCTTCTTCTCTCTCCCATCTTCTCTCTCCCATCTTCTCTCCTTCTTCTCTCCCTTCTTCTCTCTCCCTTCTTCTCTCTCCCTTCTTCTCTCTCCCATCTTCTCTCTCCTTCTTCTCTCTCTTCTTTTCTCCCTTCTTCTCTCTCTCATCTTCTCTCTTCCTTCTTCTCTCTCCCTTCTTCTCTCTCCCATCTTCTCTCTCCCTTCTTCTCTCTCCCTTCTCTCTCCCATCTTCTCTCTCCCTTCTTCTCTCTCCTTCTTCTCTCTCCCATCTTCTTTCTCCCTTATTCTCTCTCCCTTCTTCTCTCTCCCATCTTCTCTCTCCCTTCTTCTCTCTCCCTTCTCTCTCCCATCTTCTCTCTCCCTTCTTCTCTCTCCCTTCTTCTCTCTCCCATCTTCTTTCTCCCTTCTTCTCTCTCCCTTCTTCTCTCTCCATTCTTCTCTCTCCCTTCTTCTCTCTCCCATCTTCTCTCTCCCATCTTCTCTCTCCCTTCTTCTCTCTCCCTTCTTCTCTCTCCCATCTTCTTTCTCCCTTATTCTCTCTCCCTTCTTCTCTCTCCCATCTTCTCTCTCCCATCTTCTCTCTCCCTTCTTCTCTCTCCCTTCTTCTCTCTCTTCTTTTCTCCCTTATTCTCTCTCCCTTCTTCTCTCTCCCTTCTTTTCTCCCTTCTTCTCTCTCCCATTCTTCTCTCTCCCTTCTTCTCTCTCTCTCTTTTCTCTCCCTTCTCTCTCCCTTCTTCTCTCTCCTTCTTCTTCTCTCCCTTCTTCTCTCTCCCTTCTTCTTCTCCCATCTTCTCTCTCCCTTCTTCTCTCTCTCATCTTCTCTATCCCTTCTTCTCTCTCCCATCTTCTCTCTCCCTTCTTCTCTCTCCCTTCTTCTCTCTCTTCTTTTCTCCCTTCTCTCTCCCTTCTTCTCTCTCTCTTCTTTTCTCCCTTCTTCTCTCTCCCTTCTTCTCTCTCCCATCTTCTCTCTCCCTTCTTCTCTCTCTCATCTTCTCTCTCCCTTCTTCTCTCTCCCTTCTTCTCTCTCCCTTCTTCTTCTCTCCCTTCTTCTCTCCCTTCTCTCTCCCATCTTCTCTCTTCCTTCTTCTCTCTCCCTTCTTCTCTCTCCCATCTTCTCTCTCCCATCTTCTCTCTCCTTCTTCTTTCTCCCTTCATCTCTCTCCCTTCTTCTCTCTCCCTTCTTCTCTCTCCCATCTTTCTCTCTCCTTCTCTCTCTCTTCTTTTCTCCCTTCTTCTCTCTCTCTTCTTCTCTCTCCTTCTTCTCTCTCCCTTCTTCTTTCTCCCTTAATCTCTCTCCCTTCTTCTCTCTCCCATCTTCTCTCTCCCTTCTTCTTTCTCCCTTAATCTCTCTCCCTTCTTCTCTCTCCCTTCTTGTCTCTCCCATCTTCTCTCTCCCTTCTTCTTTCTCCCTTCATCTCTCTCCCTTCTTCTCTCTCCCATCTTCTCTCTCCTTCTTCTTTCTCCCTTAATCTCTCTCCCTTCTCTTCTCTCTCCCTTCTTGTCTCTCCCATCTTCTCTCTCCCTTCTTCTTTCTCCCTTCATCTTTCTCTTCTCTTCATCTCTCTCCCTTCTTCTCTCTCCCATCATCTCTCTCCCTTCTTCTCTCTGTCTTCTTTGCTTTTTCTTCTGCTCCATCTCTACCTCCCTCCGCTTTTATCTCTTTCATCTTCTCTTTATTTATTTCTCTCCATCTCTCGTTCCCTATTTCTAAACCTCTCTCCATCTCCCATCTCTCGTTCCCTATTTCTAAATCTCTCTCCATCTCCCATCTCTCGTTCCCTATTTCTAAACCTCTCTCCATCTCCCATCTCTCGTTCCCTATTTCTAAACCTCTCTCCATCTCCCATCTCTCGTTCCCTATTTCTAAACCTCTCTCCATCTCCCATCTCTCGTTCCCTATTTCTAAACCTCTCTCCATCTCCCATCTCTCGTTCCCTATTTCTAAACCTCTCTCAATCTCTTATCTCTCGTTCTATTTCATCCCATCTCTCGTTCCCTATTTCTAAACCTCTCTCCATCTCCCATCTCTCGTTCCCTATTTCTAAACCTCCCTCTCATCTCCTCACATCTCCCATCTCTCAGAGGAGGGGAAGCCTGGGGGGGTTGAAGGTGGATGGCTGGAGGCTGTGTTCACCTTAAACACGCTGAAACTTTAATGGACACTAACGTCATCAGAGGACCCCTCTGAGAGCAGAGAGGGAGAAGAGAGCCTGGAAGCTTTCAAACCGCCATCCCGCATCAGTCTGTTAATCTTTCCCTCCTTCTCTACTCAAAACCTCCCTGTCTTATCTCCCTGCCTCTTCTCACCTCAGAGCAAGTCATGCATGCTCCCTCCCATACTGGCACCAGCTGTGAGAGCTGGGGGTGGGTGTTCTTATGTTCTTCCCTTGTGCCACCTTAGCCCTTACACCCTCCCCTCCCTCAGTGCCCAGGTCTGGCCTGTATGGTGACAGCCTGCATGTGTTCTGTGGGCTGGAAAAGCTGTCTGATAAGCACAGTGGGCTGCATGTGTTCTGTGAGCTGGAAAAGCTGTCTGATAAGCACAGTGGGCTGCATGTGTTCTGTGAGCTGGAAAAGCTGTCTGATAAGCACAGTGGGCTGCATGTGTTCTGTGAGCTGGAAAAGCTGTCTGATAAGCACAGCGGCCTGCATGTGTTCTGTGGGCTGGAAAAGCTGTCTGATAAGCACAGCGGGCTGCATGTGTTCTGTGGGCTGGAAAAGCACAGAGGGCTGCATGTGTTCTGTGGGGTGGAAAAGCTGTCTGATAAGCACAGTGGGCTGCATGTGTTCTGTGAGCTGGAAAAGCTGTCTGATAAACACAGCGGCCTGCATGTGTTCTGTGGGCTGGAAAAGCTGTCTGATAAGCACAGTGAGCTGCATGTGTTCTGTGAGCTGGAAAAGCTGTCTGATAAGCACAGTGAGCTGCATGTGTTTTGTGGGCTGGAAAAGCTGTCTGATAAGCACAGCGGGCTGCATGTGTGTTCTGTGGGCTGGAAAAGCTGTCACAGAGGGCTGCATGTGTTCTGTGGGCTGGAAAAGGGCTGTCTGATAAGCACAGTGGGCTGCATGTGTTCTGTGAGCTGGAAAAGTTGTCTGATAAGCACAGTAGCCTGCATGTGTTCTGTGAGCTGGAAAAGCTGTCTGATAAGCACAGCGGCCTGCATGTGTTCTGTGGGCTGGAAAAGCTGTCTGATAAGCACAGCGGGCTGCATGTGTTCTGTGGGCTGAAAAAGCACAAAGGGCTGCATGTGTTCTGTTGGCTGGAAAAGCTCTCTGATAAGCACAGCGGGCTGCATGTGTTCTGTGGGCTGGAAAAGCTGTCTGATAAGCACAGCGGGCTGCATGTGTTCTGTGGGCTGGAAAAGCTGTCTGATGCAAGTAAAGTGGCTGTTCCACAGATGGGCTGCATGTGTTAAATGTAAATAAGCACAGCGGGCTGATGTGTTCTGTGGGCTGGAAAAGCTGTCTGATAAGCACAGCGGGCTGCATGTGTTCTGCGGGCTGCATGGGCTGGAAAAGCACAGCGGCCTGCATGTGTTCTGTGAGCTGGAAAAGCTGTCTGATAAGCACAGTGGGCTGCATGTGTTCTGTGGGCTGGAAAAGCTGTCTGATAAGCACAGCGGCCTGCATGTGTTCTGTGGGCTGGAAAAGCTGTCTGATAAGCACAGCGGGCTGCATGTGTTCTGTGAGCTGGAAAAGCTGTCTGATAAGCACAGCGGCCTGCATGTGTTCTGTGGGCTGGAAAAGCTGTCTGATAAGCACAGTGGGCTGCATGTGTTCTGTGAGCTGGAAAAGCTGTCTGATAAGCACAGCGGGCTGCATGTGTTCTGTGGGCTGGAAAAGCACAGCGGCCTGCATGTGTTCTGTGAGCTGGAAAAGCTGTCTGATAAGCACAGTGTGCTGCATGTGTTCTGTGGGCTGGAAAAGCTGTCTGATAAGCACAGCGGCCTGCATGTGTTCTGTGGGCTGGAAAAGCTGTCTGATAAGCACAGCGGGCTGCATGTGTTCTGTGAGCTGGAAAAGCACCGCGGGCTGCAAACATGTGTGACAGGTTTCTTCTTCTCCCCCTCTGGTGGAACCAAAACCCCGGCTAAAACCTAAATTCTTCCTACCCGCTGCCACCACATTTTACACCCTTGCTAGAACCGTACCACTCACTGCCACCACATCCCAGTGTGTCACCTAGATGTGATGTTACGGACTCAAATTCAACGGCTATATCTCAGGGATGGCTGTGTGTGTGTGTGTGTGTGTGTGTGTGTGTGTGTGTGTGTGTGTGTGTGTGTGTGTGTGTGTGTGTGTGTGTGTGTGTGTGTGTGTGTGTGTGTGTGTGTGTGTGTGTGTGTGTGTGTGCGTGTGTGTGTGTGTAAGAACCAAGAGGGAGCCTAGCGGAAAGGTTCAAATCCCTGAGCCGACCAGGTAAAGGTGCCCCCTTGAGCAAGGCACTTAATCCTAACTGCTCCTGTAAGTCGCTCTGGATAAGATGTCAAATGTGGCATTAGTACACTCAGACAGTCCTAGTTAAATTCTTGCTTGAGAAATTGCTCTTGCTCAGAAGCTTTTTGACCATTTTAATTGAAAACAATCACAGTAAAGTTCATAAAGGGATACTTTGGGATTTTAGCAATGAAGCCCTTTATCTACTTCCCCAGTCAGATTAACTTGTGGATACCATGTTAATGTCTCTGTGTCCAGTATGAAGGAAGTTAGAGGTAGTTTCCCCAGCCAATGCTAACTAGCATTAGCCAATGACTGGAAGTCTATGGGTATCTACTAGATACCCAAGTATCCCTTTAATTGTTACCTAGAAACGACATTTTGATATTGAGATAACAACGGCTGCATTGGGCCTTTAAAAGTTGAGAATGTTTGAGAGAGATGCCTTGTGGCAACCAGCCAATGTTGTTTTCCCCTCATCATGTTTTGGCTGCCTGCCAAAAGGTCCAGAGGCATTAACATTCCCACTGTGAATGACTGACTACGCTTTAGAGCCATTGACACAAAACAGAATCATTCCTTGATCTCTCTCTCTCGCCCCCTCTCTCTGCTCCTCCCTTTGTTCCTACGGCCAGACCTTTCAGCCTAAGTGGTCAGTAATTACGCTTCTTAGAGAGAGAGGGATGAGAGAAGAGATGGACAGAAATGGACCAGAGGGCAGACAATGAATCACAAGTTAAGAGCACTACAGCAGTCTCTCTTTCTATAATATCTCTCTCGCTCTCTCTCTCTCGCTCTCTCTCTCTCTCTCTGGTAAGATGCTCAGACAAGGAACAGAAAGGGTGAGAGAGGCAGTGTGTGTTTTTTGGGGGAATCTGAGGATAGAGCCAAGTCACGCTCCTACAGCCACTCCCCTCCCCTCTCCTCCCCCTCCCTTCCCATCCCACCGCCACTGAAATAACCTCAGAATAAAAGAACAGCTCACCTTGTTCAGAATAAGAGGAAACATAAGAACAGAGAGGAGGGAAATGAGGTTCCACAGATGTCAGATTGTGAGTCAGATTCAGCAGTGTTCGCACTACATAGTTTTTTTAGAAGGGGGAATGAGGGAGGGCAGAGAGAGATAAGTGTGGAGGGGGAGGGAGATTGTTATGTGGGCCTGTTTATACCATAGAGGAGAGCAGGGCTGTGTTCTAATCAGAACATTAAGGTCACCTATCCAGGGAGGGAGGGGTCAGCATGATCCTAGCCAGGGAAATGTCACTGGTCCTGCATAGGCCTGTTTGAGTAATCTCACCGCATCACAACAACAACCTATCGATCACCCACTAATTGGTAAGGGATGAGGGTCACTGTATGCAGAAAACGCAGGTGTGGACACACACACACACACACACATACGCACGCACGCACGCACGCACGCACGCGCGCACGCACGCACACACACACACACACACACACACACACACACACACACACACACACACACACACACACACACACACACACACACACACACACACACACACACACACACACACACACACACACACACACACACACACACACACACACACACACACACACACACACACACACACACTCCTCTGGGACATACTCAGGTGGATAATCCCAAGTCAAGTCGATCAAGGTCTAATCGCCAATGTAAAGGAGATAGCTAAAGACGAACCATCCTCTTCCAATCCTCCCTGAAACACACAGTTAATGAGCCTGTTTCATGGCGCACCACGCTAGCTGGATCAGGGGTACTCCTGAGATACATTAGCATTGTACTAACTATCTCCAGTTAAGAGGTTATTATGGATTTCCATCAGCCTGTAATCGTGGTACAGAACACTGACCTCCCACTGACCATCCACACACGCACGCACGCACGCACGCACGCACGCACGCACACACACACACACACACACACACACACACACACACACACACACACACACACACACACACACACACACACACACACACACACACACACACACACACACACACACACACACACACACACACACACACACACGATGTGGTACACTACAACATATTATTAGAAGGTCTGCAGACATCACAGTGTACAAACAAACCAGTTATTGCAGGGGGGTGAGAGCACGCCAGCCCAGCCTGTCCAGGGCATCGTCTGGTCACCCATCTATCCGAGAAGATCAAACAGCTTGGCCTCGCTTGAGATGGACCTACCAGCTACGGGAGTCAGCACAGATCCTGTGTGTATATCAACAGCCAGCGGACGCCCAGTGGCACCCTCCCCTGCGGCAATCACAGTTTAGCAGGTCGCTTCCATAACTACCACCATCATTTAAATATCGCAAACTGTTTTAGAGACTGACGGGCAGTCTGTCGTTAATTAATTGGTTACCGCGAGGCAGATGTCCCAGGGGCAGAGTGGTTGTTAATTAATTGGTTACCGCGAGGCAGATGTCCCAAGGGCAGAGTGGTTGTTAATTAATTGGTTACCACTTGGCAGATGTCCCAGGGGCAGAGTGGTTGTTAATTAATTGGTTACCGCCTGGCAGATGTCCCAGAGGCAGAGTGGTTGTTAATTCATTGGTTACCGCCTGGCAGATGTCCCAGGGGCAGAGTGGTTGTTAATTAATTGATTACCGCTAGGCAGATGTCCCAGGGGCAGAGTGGTTGTTAATTAATTGGTTACCGCCTGGCAGATGCCCCAGGGGCAGAGTGGTTGTTAATTAATTGGTTACCGCCTGGCAGATGCCCCAGGGGCAGAGTGGTTGTTAATTAATTGGTTAGTGCCTGGCAGATGCCCCAGAGGCAGAGTGGTTGATGTCCCAGATGAGGCAGAGTGGTTGTTAATTAGGCATTGGTTACCGCCTGGCAGATGCCCCAGAGGCAGAGTGGTTGTTAATTAATTGGTTACCGCCTGGCAGATGTCCCAGGGGCAAGGTGGTTGTTAATTAATTGGTTACCGCTAGGCAGATGTCCCAGAGGCAGAGTGGTTGTTAATTAATTGGTTACCGCCTGGCAGATGCCCCAGAGGCAGAGTGGTTGTTAATTAATTGGTTACCGCCTGGCAGATGTCCCAGGGGCAAGGTGGTTGTTAATTAATTGGTTACCGCTAGGCAGATGCCCCAGAGGCAGAGTGGTTGTTAATTAATTGGTTACCGCGAGGCAGATGTCCCAGGGGCAAGGTGGTTGTTAATTAATTGGTTACCGCTAGGCAGATGCCCCAGGGGCAGAGTAGTTGTTAATTAATTGGTTACCACTTGGCAGATGCCCCAGGGGCAAGGTGGTTGTTAATTAATTGGTTACCGCTAGGCAGATGCCCCAGGGGCAGAGTAGTTGTTAATTAATTGGTTACCACTTGGCAGATGTCCCAGGGGCAGAGTGGTTGTTAATTAATTGGTTACCGCCTGGCAGATGTCCCAGGGGCAGAGTGGTTGTTAATTAATTGGTTACCGCCTGGCAGATGTCCCAGGGGCAGAGTGGTTGTTAATTAATTGGTTACCGCCTGGCAGATGTCCCAGGGGCAGAGTGGTTGTTAATTAATTGGTTACCGCCTGGCAGATGTCCCAGGGGCAGAGTGGTTGTTAATTAATTGGTTACCGCTAGGCAGATGTCCCAGGGGCAGAGTGATTGTTAATTAATTGGTTACCGCCTGGCAGATGTCCCAGGGGCAGAGTGGTTGTTAATTAATTGGTTACCGCCTGGCAGATGTCCCAGAGGCAGAGTGGTTGTTAATTAATTGGTTACCGCCTGGCAGATGCCCCAGGGGCAGAGTGATTGTTAATTAATTGGTTACCGCCTGGCAGATGCCCCAGGGGCAGAGTGGTTGTTAATTAATTGGTTACCGCCTGGCAGATGCCCCAGAGGCAGAGTGATTGTTAATTAATTGGTTACCGCCTGGCAGATGCCCCAGGGGCAGAGTGGTTGTTAATTAATTGGTTACCGCCTGGCAGATGCCCCAGAGGCAGAGTGATTGTTAATTAATTGGTTACCGCCTGGCAGATGCCCCAGAGGCAGAGTGGTTGTTAATTAATTGGTTACCGCCTGGCAGATGCCCCAGAGGCAGAGTGATTGTTAATTAATTGGTTACCGCCTGGCAGATGCCCCAGGGGCAGAGTGATTGTTAATTAATTGGTTACTGCCTGGCAGATGCCCCAGAGGCAGAGTGATTGTTAATTAATTTGTTACCGCCTGGCAGATGCCCCAGAGGCAGAGTGATTGTTAATTAATTGGTTACCGCCTGGCAGATGCCCCAGAGGCAGAGTGATTGTTAATTAATTGGTTACTACTAGGCAGATGCCCCAGGGGCAGAGTGGTTGTTAATTAATTGGTTACCGCCTGGCAGATGCCCCAGAGGCAGAGTGATTGTTAATTAATTGGTTACCGCCTGGCAGATGCCCCAGAGGCAGAGTGGTTGTTAATTAATTGGTTACTACTAGGCAGATGTCCCAGAGGCAGAGTGGTTGTTAATTAATTGGTTACTACTAGGCAGATGCCCCAGGGGCAGAGTGGTTGTTAATTAATTGGTTACCACTAGGCAGATGCCCCAGGGGCAGAGTGGTTGTTAATCAATTGGTTACCGCCTGGCAGATGCCCCAGAGGCAGAGTGATTGTTAATTAATTGGTTACCGCCTGGCAGATGCCCCAGGGGCAGAGTGGTTGTTAATTAATTGGTTACCGCCTGGCAGATGCCCCAGAGGCAGAGTGATTGTTAATTAATTGGTTACCGCCTGGCAGATGCCCCAGAGGCAGAGTGGTTGTTAATTAATTGGTTACCGCCTGGCAGATGCCCCAGAGGTAGAGTGGTTGTTAATTAATTGGTTACTACTAGGCAGATGTCCCAGAGGCATAGTGGTTGTTAATTAATTGGTTTCCGCTAGGCAGATGTCCCAGAGGCAGAGTGGTTGTTAATGAATTGGTTACCGCCTGGCAGATGCCCCAGAGGCAGAGTGGTTGTTAATTAATTGGTTACTGCGAGGCAGATGTCCCAGGGGCAAGGTGGTTGTTAATTAATTGGTTACCGCTAGGCAGATGCCCCAGAGGCAGAGTGGTTGTTAATTAATTGGTTACTGCGAGGCAGATGTCCCAGGGGCAAGGTGGTTGTTAATTAATTGGTTACCGCCTGGCAGATGCCATTGAATATGGCACTTTTACATGTTAGATCAATCACTAGTAAAACCTTTCTTGTGAATGACCTCATTACTGAGCGGGAAGTTGATTGCATATGTTTCTCACTAAAACGTGCCTGTGTTCAGACTGTAGTGCCGCTCTTATTGAAGCCTCCCTCCAGAATACATCATTTCATACTCAGAAAAGGGAAAAGGGGTGGAGGAACAGACTCTATTTCTACTCATGCTCTCAGCCGTAAGGACATTTCATTTGGCGACTTTTGATCTTTTGAGCATCATGTTATACTGTCTAAATGTTATCTGGCTATTACCAAGAGGTTTTCTATTGACATACAGTGGGGCAAAAAAGTATTTAGTCAGCCACCAATTGTGCAAGTTCTCCCACTTAAAAAGATGAGAGAGGCCTGTAATTTTCATCATAGGTACACTTCAACTATGACAGACAAAATGTGGAAAAAAAATCTGTATCCTCTATTGTTGATGTTGCTTTATCTGATCAACACTGTGTATTTTACTTCCTTGTTGCCCATAGCACAGGCTAATACTGAACGCATTATTAAGAATAACTGTCTTACCTCTGAAGTTGCTACAGATTTTATTGAGTGTATGAACAATACTCCACCACCTATTCTACCTTCCTCTTGTGATGATTTAGTTGATAACTTTAATAGCAAATTAAGGGCAACGATTGATGCCATAGCTCCAGTAAAGTTGACAAAAGACACATCCGAACAGAGAACCCCTTGGATGAGTGAGGAAACTAATCAATTCAAGAGAAATTGCAGAAAGGCAAAGTGGAAGTTGAGAAAGTCAAAGTTGCAGGTCTATTATGATATCCTGAGAGAGCAGATGGCTCATCTTTCTAACTTGATCACTAATAATCAGAATAATTACAGAGTGCTCTTCTCCACGATTGATGGTCTGTTAAATCCTACCCCTGCAATCCTATGTGAACTTTCCTCCACATCTAAATGCGATGAATTTGCTGCACATTTCAGAGATAAGATAACAAACATTAGGCTGGGTGTCAGTCAAGCATGACACCGTTGACCATGATGTCTTTCTGGACAGACTGGAGAGGTGGGTTGGCCTCTCCGGTCCAGTTCTAAATTGGTTAAGGACCTATTTAACCGGTCAAGAGTTTTTTGGCACCCTTGGTGAACATAACTCAGAGAAAATACATATCACGTGGCGTTCCACAAGGTTAGATTTTAGGTCCAGTACTCTTCAGTTTAAAAATGTTACCCCTGGGCTGTCACGCCCTGACCGTAGAGAGCCCTTGTTTCTCTATGGTGTAGTAGGTCAGGACGCGACTAGGGGGTATAATAGTTTAATATTTCTATGTTGTTTTCTAGTTGAATTTTTCTATGTTGGTGTTTTGTATGATTCCCAATTAGAGGCAGCTGGTAATCGTTGTCTCTAATTGGGGATCATATTTAAGTAGCTACTTTTCCCACCTGTGTTTGTGGGATATTGTTTTGTGTTTGTGCACCACGTAGTCACGTTTCATTGTTCGTTTATTGATTTATTGTTTTTGCTTTAAGTTTCACTTTGAAATAAATATGTGGAACTCAACATCCGCTGCGCCTTTGTCCCATTCTTACGACAACCGTGACATTGGCAGTGATGTCAGAAAGCACAGCTTTCAGATACACAACTTAACATTTCTGTGTCACCAGATGATTTTAGCTCCATGGATAAATTATTAGACTGTATCAGTGATTTAAATACTTGGATGGCTCACAACTTCCTCCAGCTAAATCAAGACAAGACCGAGGTACTTATTGTTGGGGCCAAAGCACAGAGAGAGAATCTGGCCACACATTTGAATTCACAGGCAATAAAGATAAAACACCAGGTAAGAAACCTGGGTGTTATTTTTGATTCTGAACTTAATTTCAAATCACACATTAGGAATTTAGGACTAAAATAGCTTTTTAACACCTGAGGAACATTGCCAAGGTGCAGCCATTTCTCTCTCAGGCTGATACAGAGAGACTCATCCATGATTGTATTACAAAAAAGGTTTGACTACTGTAATGCTCTCCTGTCTGGTCTACCCAAAAAAGCCATTGGTCAACTGCAAAACAAACAGAACGCTGCAGCACGGGTACTGACCAAGGCCAGACGGAGAGCACACATCACACTGGTTTTAAGGTCTCTGCACTGGCTGCTTGTGAGTTTTATTGTAAGATTCTTCTGTTGGTTTTTAAATCAATTTACGATTGTGCACCCCAATACATGTCTGCCATTATGTACCCAGTATGTCCCTCAGGTCCTCGGGCAGTGGCCTTTTAACTATCCCAAAGCCTAGGACCAAAAGGCATGGATGTCACGTTCTTCCCTTTATTTCCTTTGTTTTGTCTTTATTTAGTATGGTCAGGGCGTGAGTTTGGGTGGGCAGTCTATGTTTGTTTTTCTATGTTTGGGTTCTGTTTCCGCCTAGTATGGTTCTCAATCAGAGGCAGGTGTGGTTAGTTGTCTCTGATTAAGAATCATACTTAGGTAGCCTGGGTTTCACTGTTGGTTTGTGGGTGTTTGTGTCCGTGTGAGTGTTTTTCGCCACACGGTACTGTTTCGGTTTCGTTCATGTTCACATTTAGTGTTTTGTATTTTATAGTGTTCAGTCTATTCAGTCTAAGTAATCATCATGAACACTTACCACACTGCATCTTGGTCCGATCCTTACTCCTCTTCAGACGAAGAGGAGATCTGCCGTTACAATGGAGAGGCAGCCATTAGTTATTATGCCCCCAGACCGCCAGAGAACCTGATTGAGGCCGAAACTGTGGACATTTTTAAAAGAGATCTTAAATCAGACCTTTTTAGCTTTGCTTTTCCTTAGGGTGCTTTTTAGTAGTTCAGTTTTTGTTATTCTTTTGTTTTTTTATCCTCTTATGTTTGTTGTGTAGTACATATTTAAGTTTTTATTTAATGTTTAAATTTGTACCTTTTTTCTGGTACAACACATTGTGTTGCATTCCATGTCTGAAATGTGCTGTATAAATTAAGCTTGATTTGATTTGGGTGAGCAAGACAGAAGTGGAAGAGTTTGAAGGGAAGAGAGAGGGGGAAGGGGAAAGAGGGAAGGGGGAAGAGAGAGGGAAGGAAGGAAGGGGAGAGAGAGAGTTGGAAGGAAGGGGAGAGAGAGAGGGAAGGAAGGGGAGAGAGAGGGAAGGGGAGAGAGAGGGAAGGAAGGGGAGAGAGAGAGGGAAGGAAGGGGAGAGAGAGGGAAGGAAGGGGAGAGAGAGAGGGAAGGAAGGGGAGAGAGAGGGAAGGAAGGGGAGAGAGAGAGGGAAGGAAGGGGAGAGAGAGAGAGGGAAGGAAGGAAGGGGAGAGAGAGAGGGAAGGAAGGGGAGAGAGAGAGAGGGAAGGAAGGAAGGGGAGAGAGAGAGGGAAGGAAGGGGAGAGAGAGAGAGGGAAGGAAGGAAGGGGAGAGAGAGAGGGAAGGAAGGGGGGAGAGAGAGAGGGAAGGAAGGAAGGGGAGAGAGAGAGGGAAGGAAGGGGAGAGAGAGAGAGGGAAGGCGTGATGTCAAGGCCCCTTTGAAAAAAAAAATGAAAAAAAAGAGCCTAAATGCTTCTCACCGTGCTTCTACACCTGCATTGCTTGTTGCTTGGGGTTTTAGGCTGAGTTTCTGTACAGCACTTTGAGATATCAGCTGATGTACGAAGGGCTTTATAAATACATTTGATTTGATTTGATTAGCACACACACTGACTGTAATCATGTCCACATTGTATTACATATGAACATGGATTTGGTGACATTATTAAACTGATCAGACTCATTAACATTTTAACGACACAGTCCTTTTGGTTTGAGGAGCAGGGAGGGGAAGGTAGCAGTTAAACCTCACTAAAACACAGTATAGCCTATAAACCACAAATAGAGAGCCCTAGACTTCCATCATCTCAAGTACGTCTCTCATACTGCCTGAGTATAATGATAGTAAAACCCATGCTAATGTAATGCTGTCTGGTATCACCTCTATGCTAATGCCTGACCCTAACCCAGTGTAATTAAGACCTGCCTCAGATGTTCCTCCTCACTCCTCAACCTTCCTCTACCTCCCCCTCATACACAATCACCCACAACAGCTGGCTCATAATATGCTCAGACAGAAAGGCTGCTGACCAAGACATACTGTACATTATCTGTGCATCCACAGAAGAACACAAACAGCAGCTTACCGCTAATAAAAATCAGTTAGGCTACTGGCGGACAAACACACGCACGCACGCGTGCACACACACACACGCTGTTTTTCATTCAATTATTGCTGTGTCTGTGCAATCTAAAACATCCTAGAGAGAGGGAGAGAGAGAGAACACACCACTATATTATGGGTTATGAAAGCCTTCACAGTCTCTATGAGGAACAATAACTATGTTAATCCTAATAACACAGAGAGGAATTATACCTCCCTTGCCGGCCACAGACCGCATCGGTCGCACTCAGACAAATGGATTGGTGGATTAGTTTTGCACTTGACTGGTTTTGTCTGTCCTCCATTCCAATATAGGGAGAGCCATTTGGTGTGCAACAGATTACACACATACACATACAGCTGTCGGATCTTAATTTGAGCCAGTTTGCTAGAGCATGAAAATAATTCTGCAGCAACAGGAAATGTGGTTGTATTTCCTGCTGAGCAGGACAATTCTCGGCAACAAAAGAGTGATCAAATTAAGATCCAACATCTGTACACAGACGCCACCCCCTCACAGCCCTGTAGTGAACGAGCAATCTGACGTGTGGGTCAGTGGATTCAACTAGTAACACACAGATAGTAGGAATAACAGGAATACACTACTGTACTAAGCCATTCATATGATCTTCTTTTTATTGTTTATCACTCTCTGTTCCTTTCTTTTACCTCCATTCTTCCCTGTTTCCCCTCCTCTCTCTCCCTGTACAAAGTATGGATAGTGTTACAGTGTTTGTAGAGTGGTGAGGATCTTCGCTGCTAAGAATAGCAACGTCTACAGCCAGGTCTAAAGTAGCACTGTCTCCTCAGCCACCACAGGGGTCTCATCTGCTGTCACTGTTAATGCGGACCCCGCCCTGTGTACCCCCACCTCACTGCCCCTGTCACTATATCACCCCTCATGGCAACCGGCACTGCCCTCTCACTTTTACAGCAGAGACAGCGTCTTTGTCTGTCTGTAGATCTGTGAGCAAGTCTGTATGTACGAAATTGACAACTATTGAGAAAGTTGATGAATTGTGACCCTGTGAGGGTGCTAGAGTAGCCAAGCCCCGAGCCCCCCAGGGAGGACAAGTTACACGGTTGTCAGGCTGGAGATCCCTGAGAGAGGGGAGGGATGACAACGCATGCCCCTGAGACACAACGGACGCAGAGAGAGAGAGAGAGCGAGCCCTGTGGGTGTAACAGAGGTGAGAGAACGAGATAGCAAAGTAATACCACACGCGTACACACACACACACACACACACACACACACACACACACACACACACACACACACACACACACACACACACACACACACACACACACACACACACACACACACACAGAAGTCAGATCTAGTAGGGGGAAAGTCAGATCTAGTAGGGGGAAAAGTCAGATCTAGTAGGGGTGGAAAGTCAGATCTAGTAGGGATGGAAAGTCAGATCTAGTAGGGATGGAAAGTCAGATCTAGTAGGGGGAAAAGTCAGATCTAGTAGGGGGAAAGTCAGATCTAGTAGGGATGGAAGGTCAGATCTAGTAGGGGGAAAGTCAGATCTAGTAGGGGGAAGTCAGATCTAGTATGGGGGAAAGTCAGATCTAGTAGGGGGAAAAGTCAGATCTAGTAGGGGGAAAGTCAGATCTAGTAGGGGGAAAGTCAGATCTAGTAGGGGGAAAGTCAGATCTAGTAGGGGGAAAGTCAGATCTAATAGGGGGAAAGTCAGATCTAGTAGGGGGAAAGTCAGATCTAGTAGGGGGAAAAGTCAGATCTAGTAGGGGGAAGTCAGATCTAGTAGGGGGAAAAGTCAGATCTAGTAGGGGGAAGTCAGATCTAGTAAGGGAAAAGTCAGATCTAGTAGGGGGGTCAGATCTAGTAGGGGGAAGTCAGATCTAGTAGGGGAAAGTCAGATCTAGTAGGGGGAAAGTCAGATCTAGTAGGGGGAAAGTCAGATCTAGTAGGGGGAAAGTCAGATCTAGTAGGGGGAAAGTCAGATCAAGTAGGGGGAGAGTCAGATCTAGTAGGGGGAAAGTCAGATCTAGTAGGGGGAAAGTCAGGTCTAGTAGGGGGAAAGTTAGATCTAGTAGGGGGGGTCAGATCTAGTAGGGGGGAAAGTCAGATCTAGTAGGGGAGAAAGTCAGATCTAGTAGGGGGTCAGATCTAGTAGGGGGAAAGTCAGATCTAGTAGGGGGAAAGTCAGATCAGGTAGGGGGAGAGTCAGATCTAGTAGGGGGAAGTCAGATCTAGTAGGGGGAAAGTCAGGTCTAGTAGGGGGAAAGTCAGATCTAGTAGGGGGAGTCAGATCAAGTAGGGGGAGAGTCAGATCTAGTAGGGGGAAGTCAGATCAAGTAGGGGGAAAGTCAGATCTAGTAGGGGGAAAGTCAGATCTAGTAGGGGGAAAGTCAGATCTAGTAGGGGGAAGTCAGATCTAGTAGGGATGGAAGGTCAGATCTAGTAGGGGGAAAGTCAGATCTAGTAGGGGGAAGTCAGATCTAGTATGGGGGAAAGTCAGATCTAGTAGGGGGAAAAGTCAGATCCAGTAGGGGGAAAGTCAGATCTAGTAGGGGGAAAGTCAGATCTAGTAGGGGGAAAGTCAGATCTAGTAGGGGGGAAAGTCAGATCTAATAGGGGGAAAGTCAGATCTAGTAGGGGGAAAGTCAGATCTAGTAGGGGGAAAAGTCAGATCTAGTAGGGGGAAGTCAGATCTAGTAGGGGGAAAGTCAGATCTAGTAGGGGGAAAGTCAGATCTAGTAGGGGGAAAGTCAGATCTAGTAGGGGGAAGTCAGATCTAGTAGGGGGAAAAGTCAGATCTAGTAGGGGGAAGTCAGATCTAGTAAGGGGAAAAGTCAGATCTAGTAGGGGGTCAGATCTAGTAGGGGGAAGTCAGATCTAGTAGGGGGAAAGTCAGATCTAGTAGGGGGAAAGTCAGATCTAGTAGGGGGAAAGTCAGATCTAGTAGGGGGAAAGTCAGATCTAGTAGGGGGAAAGTCAGATCAAGTAGGGGGAGAGTCAGATCTAGTAAGGGGGAAAGTCAGATCTAGTAGGGGGAAAGTCAGGTCTAGTAGGGGGAAAGTTAGATCTAGTAGGGGGGTCAGATCTAGTAGGGGGAAAGTCAGATCTAGTAGGGGGAAAGTCAGATCTAGTAGGGGGTCAGATCTAGTAGGGGGAAGTCAGATCTAGTAGGGGGAAAGTCAGATCAAGTAGGGGGAGAGTCAGATCTAGTAGGGGGGAAGTCAGATCTAGTAGGGGGAAAGTCAGGTCTAGTAGGGGGAAAGTCAGATCTAGTAGGGGGAAGTCAGATCAAGTAGGGGGAGAGTCAGATCTAGTAGGGGGGAAGTCAGATCGAGTAGGGGGAAAGTCAGATCTAGTAGGGGGGTCAGATCTAGTAGGGGGAAGTCAGATCTAGTAGGGGGAAAGTCAGATCAAGTAGGGGGAGAGTCAGATCTAGTAGGGGGAAGTCAGGTCTAGTAGGGGGAAGTCAGATCTAGTAGGGGGAAAGTCAGGTCTAGTAGGGGGGAAAGTCAGGTCTAGTAGGGGGAAAGTCAGATCTAGTAGGGGGAAAGTCAGGTCTAGTAGGGGGAAAGTCAGATCTAGTAGGGGGAAAGTCAAGTTTGAGTGTTAGTTCAGGAAAGGCTTAAAAAAAGACTATTGCTGTTTTGTATTCCCTGATGAAATTTTGTAGAGGAGAGAGGGGCTTTCTATCTGCAGTGCTGTTGTAGTCCAGATGGTATGTGTCATAAAGGTGCAGATAGATATACAGAATGGTGGCAGGTTAGGGGTAGCAAACACACACACACACACACACACACACACACACACACACACACACACACACACACACACACACACACACACACACACACACACACACACACACACACACACACACACACACACACACACACACACACACACACACACACACACACACACACACACACACACACACACACACTCTCTCCCAGCTCTCCACCTGTTGAAATCACCTTCACGAATATCACAAGACAGAAAAAGTGGAACGACAAACCCACTCAAGCAGACATTACCAAATGAGAAAGAGTGTGTGTTTGTTTGCGCGTGTGTGCGTGTCTCTCGTCCAACCTTGGCGTTGGCTAGCCTCTCTCTGGGGCCCATCTGCGTAACCATGGTGATTGAGCGATCTCCATCTCTGTGTGTTAATCTGGTCTTCCCTGGGGCCGCAGCACACAGGAAGGTGATGCAGAATAATAAGTGCTCATTAATTTCCCTAAAACCGCCGTGGGCAGGGGCCGCTGTCCGAAGGATACCTCAGAGAGGCTAGTGTGTGTGTGTGTAAGAGAAGAAGGGATTTCGAGGACTGTGTGTGTGTCTGTGTGTGTTTGAGATGTCCCCAGTCAGGGGTATGTTTTGACAGCAGGGTGACTTGGGATGGCAGCTGCTGGGTAATTTGAGCTTGAGGAATGTTGTGTCAGACTCTCTTCCAAACACCCACAGACGCAGCAATGCACACACACACACTCACGCACACACGAAACACGCACACAATGTTATAAAGTGGCTTGGCTGGAATGCTACAGCAGGTCCATAGATCCTGTTACTGTGTGTTCAACATTACAGGCAACCTTACAGTATCTCTATTCTACAGTTACTGAATGAGTAAAGCAGACCTGACTACCACAACAGAGCTTTGCGTGTGTCTAACTTCTCCCTCTGAAATAAAATATCTACCTAATATAGTTCAATTTGATAGAATATTTGGATAATCTGGCCAGAGAACTACAGCCCAGTACTGTAGCCTACGCAGGTCTTCTAAGTATAACTTGACATTTCTAGCGTTGTGATAGGTGTCTGAAATACTCCAGCTCCTATTCTAAGGCACTTGAGCCCATAAGAACCTGAAGACCAATTTACTGGAAAATCTATGTTTCTAACTCCACTTTCCAACTTTGCTCCAGTGACAGAATCAGATCAGAGGGTGTGAGTGTACGAACATGAGTGTGTATGTGTGCTTGTGCGTGTGTGTGTGTGTGTGTGTGTGTGTGTGTGTGTGTGTGTGTGTGTGTGTGTGTGTGTGTGTGTGTGTGTGTGTGTGTGTGTGTGTGTGTGTGTGTGTGTGTGTGTGTGTGTGTGTGTGTGTGTGTGTGTGTGCGTGTGTGTGAGAGAGAGAGAGAGAGAGAGAGGGAATCAATTACTGAGGGAGAGAGGCAGAGACAGTTTTAAGTCTAACAGGGGCTTGCAATTCTCAGCTAGTGATAGGACCACAGAGTAGGAGTTAACATTGTTCACATTCATAAGGGGGGACAAGGGGAGACAAGGGGAGACAATGCAGTACGTTCTACTCTGTTCTGCCGACTAACCCAGACTCCAGGACTTTCTGTCCATCTCACTGCTATGTGTTCCACCAATAAAGACAACTCTATGACACGTAGAAGAGAGATGGGATACTGTACATGTTATTTAATGCACACCTCAACACTCTAATGTAACCTAATAGCAGCCCTGCCAACAAAGAGTGAAGACCGCAGGTGTAACAGTCCAGGTGCAGAGGCTGATATTCCCACTGTTTCTCCACTGGGGGAAAGAAACAGACTGGGCTGGAGACAGAGAGGAGAATGTTAAGTGATAATCTAGTTAGAATGACCTGGCTGGTTCTCCTCCACTATACTGATGTCTGTATGTTAATCTTTTAAATTCAAGAGATATAGCAGCTTCAGTGCAGCTCAAGATGTTTCTCATTCCCTTAGTTATACTCATCCCAG